>NW_024081329.1:209646-299542 GCF_003009895.1 Hyaena hyaena
TTTTTTTTAAATATTTTTATTTATTTCTAGGAGAGAGAGAGAGACAGCGTGAGCAGGGGAGGGCCAGAGAGAGAGAGGGAGATACAGACTTTGAAATAGGCTCCAGGCTCCGAGCTGGCAGTCAGCACAGAGCCCGACGCGGGGCTCGAACCCACGAACCGCGAGATCATGACCTAAGCGAAAGTCGGACGCTTAACCGACTAAGCTACCCAGGCGCCCCTCTCTGAAATTTATCATATACCTCTACTAAAGAAACTTTTTTTTTTTCCTCTGAGAGATTTGTTGTGCTATGAGGTAGATTTAAAGTAGAAAACTTAGCTCTGGTATCAACTAGAATTTGGCAAGGCTTCCTGTTATTATAGCTGTAAAAGCTAATAGCTTGGCAGATTTTTGTTTGCAGTTTTGCTCCAAGGTCTTTGCAAAGTGCTTAGCTATGGTCACGAGTTCTGTTGGGCTGGTGGCTCCTATCTTATTGTCTGCCTTTTCTATTAACCCATTAATCTCAAGAGACAGTTCATTTACAAATAGAGCAGTTAGATCAGCTTGGGTGACCTTATATATCGTATGAGACCCGGAATGATGTAGAAAGAGAGCTTCCAAATTCCAAGATTCTTTTGTTTGCATGTTTGAACAATAGACCAATCAGAGTGGCAGGGAAGACTCTAGGAATGTCTTTTAAGAGATCAGCTGCTATATTGTGAGTTATTTCTGGTCAATTAGAAGACCATGTTGGAAATGAAAGATCTCAAATCCCATTCTTAGGGTTAAGCCATTCTGTGTCTCAAATCTAGTGTTGGGCTTTACTGATATTATCACCATGTATGCACAAGTGGGTAAAAATCTGGGTCATATGTGCCAATTAGGACTCTAAACACTTCAAAAAATGTTTAGGGATCACCCCTGGGCTTAGAAAATCCTTTAACTATGGCCTTTAGTTCCATCTTTGACCAAGGACTGAAAGATATCTGGGAGGATTGCCTGAAAAAAAAAGTGGCTTTTTTTATTAAAAAATTTTTTTTAATGAAAGCTTTATGACCAATGTAGGGATTGAACTCATGACTTGGAGATCAAGAGTTGCATGCTCTACCAATTGAGCCAGCAAAACATCCCATTGGATGGCTTTATTTTAAAAGCTCACTGTTCAATGTTCTCTTCAGAGTGGACAGGCAGTGCAGAGAGGATTAGTAAAATGTGAGTTATTCAGGTAAGGAAGGATGGAGAGAAGCTGGAGTTACCTCCGTTCTATTATCTTTTGTTTTAGGTAACTCTGTGTCTTCAATTTTTAATTAGCCTTTTGTAATGAGTCTTTAATGAGGCTATTTTGGAATCTTGAAGCCTTTTGGAAGCTTCTGCATACCAATTAAAATAGGTATCGCATTCTGTTTGTTTAATTTGGGAACCCTTACTTTAAGTTGTGCTTCTTAAATGAATGATCCTGTCTAATTGGTATGTTCCCCATAACGGCCATTGTAATTCTGTCGTTTTTAGTAAGATTTCTGGAGGGATTCAAATCAAAGGGGAAAACTGTGGAAAACCAATTAGATTGGACACTCTATGCAAAAAGAGAACTCGGAACAGAGAGGAACTGACCTCAGAACCACAGAGAGTTTTAACAAGTTCGCACAGGCCTGTGTTTCTTCTTATGCTCAAAGCCACTGGAAGTGTCCTTCAGCCCTGCTGCTGCCACCAATTCTGTTAAAGAACAGAAATTCATCCACGTAAATTTAAGGATCAAGTTGGCTTTATTCAATGATTCATGAATTCAGCAGTGTCCCATAAAGCAACAGAAAGGAGCTCTGAGGAGCCGTAGAAAAGGAAAAAGTCTTAAGAAAAGGGGGAGAAAAAGAAAATCATTAGCAAAGAATACATTGTTTCAGGAAAGGTCGCCTTCTGTAAGGGAATGATTAGAGTCTGTTTGGCATTATTATCTCACTAGTACTGACCAGGTAATTCCATGCTGATGGGTTAAAGTTTACATTCCTTGGAGGCTGAAAGATTAGGCACTAAGTCTTAGTTTTCTGATGAGGGGTTTAGCACAAGCGACTCCATCTTGGGTCTGCTGTCTTCTTTTTTAACTTGGGTCAAGTGATTTTGATTCATTCAGTAAATGTTTTTGCACACTTCCTTTTCGTTAGGCATTAAGTTCTGTGAATAGGCAAATATGCGAAAAATTGATAGCTGAAAAATGTGAATTTATAATGGGAATATACACATACTATATACAGTACAAAGATATGTATATATGTTTAATAGTATGTGTGTTTTTAAATGTAAAATTATATACACTTGACAAAAGTCTAAGAATTTTACTTTACCTAAAAAAATAAAATGGCAGGATGACTGGGTAACTCAGTCAGCTAACTGTCTTACTTCGGCTGAGGTCATGATCTTGTGAGTTCAAGCTCCACATGAGGGCCTTGGCTTTAAGTGCAGAGCCCCATTTGGATCCTCTATCTCAGGCAAAAAAAAAAAAAAAAGGTTGGCTAGGGGTGCCTGACTGGTTCAGTTGGTAAAGTATGGGACTCTTGATCTTGGGATTGTGATTTCAAGCCCCATGTTGGAGATGGAGTCTACTGAATTTAAAAAATTCGTTTAATCCAGTATAGTTTAGATCATATCTAATTTTATTTTGAGAAAAATAATCAAATGGCTATTTAGTAATATTTATGTCCACATATTTCTTAAAATTATTCAGTTGATGTTAGAATACTTTAGAGTTAGGGTTAAATCATGAGAGTAGAAAATCCAGTTCAATCAATATAATTCCATTCAATTGAATTGGAAAGTTATTACTTTTTTAAAAGCATTAAATAGTAGGCACTTTGTGTACTTTCAGTGAATTTTTTAAAGGGTAAAAAGCTATCTAAAGTAAGCTTCATGAAGCTTCATAAATACAAGTTCTTTTCATATTTAACCAAGGAGGTGTTGCAGAAATAAGAGAATTTTTACTGACTGGTTTCATGGACCATAAAATTTCAAGTACAGCTCCACAGTTACACAATCATTTTCAGTCTTGGCAACTGGTTTTTGATGGATAATTATATTTTTTGGAAACTCAACTCTAACTGACAAGGGAAGAAATTTCCCAAAAGAAACTTTCTGATTTAATCTATGTTAAGAGAGCTGCCTATACGTCAAGTGTAAAGGTCAGGTGGCTTAGAATTCCAAATTCAAATAACCTCTTTTTAAATCATACATTTAATGTGACTCTATACACATGGTATTGTTTATTCTGTGTTTAATACAAAGGCCCCATTCAGTCATTTAATACAAAGAATATGAACTATACATTTAAGGAACACTTTATTTTCTGTTTTTTAAATATCTAAATACTTTATAAATAATCTCATGTGCCTTTTAGTATTGAGAAATTTTTTAATGACCACTTAAGTGACCTTAAATGACCTTAATGACCTTAAGTGACTTAAATGACCTTAACGACCACTTAAGTGACCACTTGAGTTAACATATAAGAGGTAACATGTAAGTGTAGTGTGGAGGTGGCCGTCTACTTACTGTTCCTGCCTTTCTGCCCCCAACTTATCTGCTAAAGCCCCACACTAAGGCTTGTCATGGAGAAGAGCCTACATCTCAGCCCAGCAGTGGCTGCTGAGGGCATGAGGATTCTGATGTCACTTCATCCTGGTGTTCAAAGGTTTGGAGGAGAGGGAAGTAGAAAAGAACCACTGCTTGTATCCTCCCATTTCTTTGTGTCCTTTCTACGGTATGCAGAAAATACTGAAGATTTCGAAATTTATGTTTAGATGTGTTCATGACAACATTCCATCATGGTAAGATGATCCTGCTAGTGTTCAGTCTCTTTAAGGAAGCACGATTCTTTCTTGCCTCTCTTCTGGTTTCTTTAGAGGGCAATTTGAGCCTCTAAGTTGTAGGTTTAAAAACAGAATGATGTGGGGCACCTGGGTGGCTCAGTTGGTTGGGCGTCCGACTTCGGCTCAGGTCATGATCTCACAGTTCGTGGGTTCGAGCCCCACGTTGGGATTTGTGCTGACAGCTAGCTCAGAGCCTGGAACCTGTTTTGGATTCTGTGTCTCCCTCTCTCTCTGACCCTCCCCTGCTCACACTGTCTCTCTCTGTCTCACTCTGTCTCTCTCTATCAGAAATAAATAAAACATTTAAAAAATGATCTGAAATAAAGCACAGGTACTTTATTTTTTATTTTTTTAAGAAAAGAGATATAGAAATAAAGAGAGAGAGAGAGAGAACAAGTGGGGGAGTGGTAGAGAGGGAGGGAGACATAGAATCTGAAGCAGGCTCCAGGCTCTGAGCTGAGCCACCCAGTTGCCAAAGCACAGATATTTAAAAACATAATTCATGCTGTGACCAGCTTTTGTTTTTTGTTATTTGTAAATAGTATCTTTCTCTTGAACTAGAGGGAGATCAAGTATAAATTATTTCCAATAATATTAAATGAATGATGAGGATAAAAATTTCTCTAACATCTTAGACCTAAAAGTATAACTTACATTACTAAATTACTGTGTTTTGTTCCTTCCCCCCGCCCCCCAAACCACCACTACATTCTGTGGGAAGTAAATTGAAGAATTGACACTTTGTAATAGGAAGAGATTACCATGCTAAGTATTGTACAGCTTTAAGAATTTCTGCCTTGTTGATTTCATTAATGAAATGGCAAACTTCCCACATAATACCATTAAAAATTTTGGCTGGAAGAATGTCATGAAAGGTAAGTTGCTTCTATAATGTTAAGTTCTTAAGCATCTGCAGCACAACAATCTGTTCTTCTCTTGGAGTACATTTTCTAACCTCTGTCTTATCAATTTCCAGAAGGAAAATTAACTCCAAGGCATTTTTTTTTTATTGAATTCTAATTAATCACCTTTCCTTCTGTGTCCTGGATTAGATTTCTAAGGAAGTTAAAACCTTAGTATCAGAACTTGGGAATGAAGGTTACAGAGGCTCAAACTGAAGGTTTAAAAATGCTGCAAATGTTATAAAAGTAGAAGTAAACATAATGTTTTTATTTTATTAAAATAAATATTAAAGTCATACTTCTTATTATCCTCCTGGAGACTATGAATATTAACTTGTTATATAATTTTCTTTAGGTAGATTAGACTTTTGTTTAGAGGCAACAATAATTTTTTCTTAGACTAGTAAATTGAGGGAATTAATGACAAAATATTTCATATAAATTATATAACATATTGTAAATATAGTTAAAAGAAGGCCCATATTTAGTCATTAGCAAATCACATTTTGGCAATCAAATTGGGTGTTTCAGGAGGGGGCATGCTTTTATTCAGCTCTTGGTGGTGTCAGTTTCTCCCCATAGGTAGTCACAATTTCAATTGATTGTTTTTTAAATCTTTCATTTTATAAACATTTTTATTTGTCACTTTTGTCCTGTATGTAGAATTTTGGCATGGGTCTCATAAAATTCTACTTATTAAAAATAGTTAAATAACTCATTGTAATAACAAATTCTTTTGAGAAAGAGGCTCTGTAGAGAAGTGTTAGATTTTTTATTTTTAATTTTTACATTTATTTGTTTTTGAGAGACAGAGCGAGACAGTGCATGAGTAGAGGGGCAGAGAGAGAAGGAGACACAGAATCTGGAGCAGGAGCCAGGCTCTGAGCTGTCAGCACAGAGCCTGACACAGGGCTCTTATCCACGAACTGTGAGATCATGATCTGAGCTGATGTCAGCTGGTCAACTCACTGAGCAACCCAGGCACCCCAAGAAGTGTTAGATTTTTTAAAGTGAGTGATTTAGGATAATTTACATTCAGTGATGTGAGGGATATGTTGATCTCAGTGCTACAATAACTATTTTACATTATTATATAAATATATCCCAAGAAGAGAATTTTCTAGCATTGATATGGTGCATAAAACGGAAAGTGGAATTGAGCAGACGGTGGTCAGATCACTAGAGAGACTTCCATGATCTGAATTTTTTGTGCCATTCAGCACTGCATATATTCTACTTCCATTATCCTAAGACTAGGATCTAATTGATTTAGCTGGTCTTCGGATAATGAAGTGTTCTAGAGTGTAGGTGAAGTGCTCATGTAAGACCTTGTTTTAATCTCTTTGGGCTGTTATAGCAAAGTAAAAAAAAATTCACGCTCCAGAAATACTTTATTTAAAAATGTTGTTGCAAGTGCATAACAAAATATGTAATGCAACAAAAGCAAATAAGGAGAATCTTATTTTCATATGAAATAAAAATGATCTTAGTAAAATGCTTATAACTGAACAAACCTATGTAAATATTTTAATGACAATGTAAGTAGGATAGATGCTAATATTTTTTAAACAACTCCTTACCCTTTACTTCCATGTGAAAGTATGCCTTCAAATGGCTTGACCCTGTTTTAATATTTCATTTACTCCTTCAAAGCACTTATATCTTTCCATTCATGTTTTTATTTTATTATTTTTCAAAATGTTTATTTATTTTGAGAGAGACCTAGTTGGGGAGGGGCAGAGAATGAGGGAGAGAGAATCCCAAACCCCTGACCTGGGGTTTGATCCCCAAAACTGAGATCGTCACCTGAGCCAAAACCAAGAGTGGGACACCTAACCAACTGAGCCACCCAGGAATCCCTCCATTCATTTTTTTGAAAACATATTTTTAGGGTGCCTGGGCAGCTCAGTCAGTTAAGTGTCTGACTTTGGCTCAGGTCATGATCTCATGGCTCTTGAACTCGAGCCCTGCATCAGTTTCTGTGCTGACAGCTCAGAGCCTGGAGCCTGCTTCAGATTCTGTGTCTCCCTCTCTCTCTGCCCCTTTCCTGCTAGCTCTCTCTCTCTCCCAAAAATAAATAAACATTAAAATTTTAAAAAACATATTCAGATATGTTACATAGAATGGGAAATTTAGCTTTACAAAGAAAATTCATTTACTTTTTTTAGCTGAAGGAAAAGTGTAAGATTATTATACAACAGGCTTTGGATTTTACATCTTAAAATTTTTTTTTCATTTTATTAAATGGCTCAACAGTACAGGATTTCTTAAATCTTGCCAAGTTTTGAAGTGTACGGGGTTGGTTTGTTTCTTAAAACAAATGTAGCATAGGATTATTGTTGAAATATTAAAGACCACTTCATAAAAGTATAAAAGTTACAGTTTTAGCCTTATAGATTGATGGAGTCAATGGTCATAGTCTTGGTGAATAACAGATAACAGAAATTTATTCTTCATAGTTCTGGAGTCTGAAAGTCCAAGACCAGAGGGCCAGCATGGTCAGGTTCTGGTGAAGCCTCACTTCTGGGTTACAGAAAGCTGTCTTCTCACTGTGTGCTCACATGGAGGAAGGCATGAGGGTTTCCTCTTATGCCTCATTCATAGGGACACTAATCTCATTTATGAAGCCTCCTCCCTCATGACCCAATTACTTTCCAAATGCCCCACCTTCTAATAACATCACATTTGGGATTAGGGTTTCTACATGAATTTTTGGGAAATGCTTTCAGAACCAGTAGATCCCCTCTGATCTGGCCTAAATTTGGGTAAGATGCTATCATTGATTAAATCAGTTGTGGGTAAGCTGGATGTATTACATGGATCCAATCATGGGCATTGTACATAATTAATAACTGTTAACAACTTTATGCATAGCAGCTTTCACCGGGACAGAGTTTTCAGTGTGGTGCATACTCAGTATAGCCCAGATTAAAAAAATAAACATTGGGTATGGAGAAGAAGTCTTCTGTAATGGATATTGGTGATTCAAATTCAAGGTTTGCCAAAAATATCTAGCCAAAGTAAGGAATTTCAGTTGGCTTTAGTTGATATTGGGAAAACAAATGGGGGACAGTATGATAAATTCCATTTGGGGAATGTTGAGTTTGAATAACATGTTGGTATTAATGGTTGAGGACCACTCAAATTAAGTGCTATATCAGAGCCCAGGAGACAAGCTGGGAGTTGTCCCTATGCAGATGATCAATACATAGAGGGAAAAGAAAATAGATGAGGGTAGTTCATGAAAAACATGAAATTTAAGGGGGTGTATAAAAATATGAGAATAAGAATGGGTTAGAAGAGCAACTTCCAGAATGGCAGTGTAAGGAACTCCATAGCCCTCAGAAAAACCATCACAATGGTTGATAAAATTATAAAACCAACCAAAAAGCAATGATTTAAAATCTGTGGAAATTCAATGGCCTATAGCAAACGAAGAAACATTTACTCAAGAAATGTATTAAATCTCACAAGAATATTGACAGTCTGTGTTTGGCCACAACCAGCTATTTCCTACTTGGCTCAGCATTACAAATGCTTTTCCTTGATCAGCTCAGCCAACATACAGGGTACCTTCCCCACGTAGCTCTCCATGGAGGGTTATATCATCTCCCCTGAGTAGTACAAAACATTGTAATTGTTTCTTATGTGAGAAAGTTTTCTTCTCATTTTAAATATAGTTTGAAAATGATCATTTAAAGATATTTTTAATCTTTATTTATTTTTTTGAAAGATACAGAGCATGAGCAGGGGACAGGCAGACGGAGACTCAGAATCCAAAGCAGGCTCCAGACTCTGAGCTGTCAGCACAGAACCTGACACTGGGCTCGAACTCAAAAACCATGAGATCATGACTTGAGCTGAAGTCGGACATTAACCGACAGAGCCACCCAGGTGCCCCGAAAATGATCATTTTATTGCATAGTATTTTTGACACAGATTTACACAACATTTAGGTTGAAATATCTTAACTTTTTATTTCTTGAGGTACTTAATAGTAAAGGTAATCGTGATGAGTAAAAGTAATAAGTGCACCCAGACTCAGAAACCTACTTAACTGGAAACACACCTCTCAAATGTCTCCACTGACAAATGGGTAGTGTTAGAAGAAACTTTAAATTGGCTTTTCATGATTATACCTAACATCAGCAGAAAGGTGAAATTCTAAGTAGTATCTTTCTCCTGATTAAAATATTTTACTATCCCTGTGGGTTTCATATAGTAATGGGCCTCTTGAGAACAATTAAGTTTTATGTATTGCTTTAACCATTAATTTACAGACATAATTAAAGGTGTAATGCTAAAAATTCATTTATAGTAAATAAAATGCCCATAGAAATACTAAAATCAGCTTTTTGTGAACACAGCCACTGGAATTTACATTGTGTTTTTATACTCTGTCACTTTCTTGGCTACTCTTTAAATACATGTAGACGTTGGAAATTTGAAAGCAGAGTATTATTTTTGAAGGAATGTAATGTTCACTTTTAGATTTTACATGTTCTAAATCTCTTCCTTTGTGAAGGAAAACTTAGTCATTGTATTTATGCTTACGTGTATATATGTATGCATTTTAAATAACTGCACTGTTAAGAAGATCAAGGAGAATGGTATGGGAAGGTCTTTTGATCCTAAGGTGGGAACAGTACTTTTCTATGGGCTTTGTGTTGAAGAGAGGGTGGTATTGATTACTGAATGGAATACCACATGAACCATCATATTCCTATTGAAACACCTTGAGTTCTTATACATGTAAACATGTGGGAACATTTCTTTTCCTTCTATATCCTTTTCTACTTTCTATATATACAACATAGGATTCTAGTCCCCTAGAATATCCACTGTATGCTCTGTAGTTTATCGAATTTTATTATATGTCTTTTTTGGTGTTTGATTTTCTTTCACTGTTTTATTTATTTATTTTAAGAGATAGAGAGAAAGTGAGAGTACACATGCAAACAGGGGAGGGACAAAGGGAGAGAGAGTTCCAAGCTCAGTGTAGAGCCTGATGTAAGGCTTCATCTCACCAACTATGAGATTATGACCTGAGCTGAAATCAATAGTCAAATGTTTAACCAACTGAGCCACTCAGCTGTTCCTTTTTCTGGTGTTTTAAATAGTAATGAGTGTGTGTGTGTGTGTGTGTGTGTGTGTGTCTGTGTGCGCTGCATATATATATATCTGTGTATATATATCTATATATCTGTGTAAGTATATATAAATTGTTTTTATAGTATAAATATATTTTGTATTAGATGGTATAAATGAGATATGAAAAAACAAATTCTTTTCTACCATCCATCTAATATTGGGTAAAATTCTCCAGTTCATTTTTCTTACTAAGGAACATTATAAAGAGCTGTGTATTGAATGGGGATAATCCAATGAAATAATGTCATTTCAAGGCTGAAAGAACTGTTAATGTTATCTAACATGATCCCCTAACTTTTAAAATAATAATACTCATATTTTTTCTCTGAATCTAGAGAACACCCTGATGAAATGAGATGAGAGGTGACAATGTTTATGGTAGAAAAGTCAGGAGCTCAAGACATTGAACAGGTTAGAGGAGACATCAAAGATAAGGTATTAAAGATAATAATGGCAGCTTCTTGATTGCATTTAGAATGATTTCAGAAGTTAAGATAGTAAAGGACACTTTATTATCTCAAAGCTCATAGGTCTTTTAATTAATAGAATGTAAGTGCTAGAAAAACATATAGTAATTGCTTAGACATATCACCTCATAATTTAAGTCAGAATATTAAAATCCAGCAGTAAGGTGATTTGAACTTGGTTTTTGCTTTAAGTTGAGAGAATCTAGAGATAGAAAAACACCAACTGAAAAGGAGATATGAATGAAACAAGAGACAAACTCAATTGACAAGAGCTCAAAACTTCCAGAGTGGAGGAAATACCAAGTCTGATAAAGAGTTCAACTGAAAACTGAACAGGGCTACTCAATACAGCATGAAACAATAAATGAAAAGGAAAGGATGGTTGTGTCTTTTCATAAACTTGCTGGATTTGCGGTAAATGTTAGGGAATTCTGTTTTTAGATTGCCATATTAAAAGAAAAATTGGAAATAAGGTTATTTTCTGAAAATAAATCAGGTGGCCACAGGTGTATAAGTTTGAGAAGAATGGAGAAATTGGAAAATAAATGTGCTAAGAGGAATGGAAGAAAATATAAGAAGGGTCGAGGGGCAGAGTAGAGAACCTAGTTTGAGTTTAGAAACTATAAAATCATGGCAGAACCAATCTGTGAGATCATATGACCTTTCTCTGGTGGCATTCAGCATTTCAGGGATTTTGCAGACCTGGCAGGCACATTTATCCAGGTGAGGTTACCCCCCACCATACACACAGGAACAAACACACCACCACCACCACCACCACCACAACGCACCCAACCTGGTCAGTGTAAAAGAATACTGGAATAGAAATGTGCAGGATACTAACAAAATAGATATTGGTATCTATGCTCAAAAAAGAATGAAAACTGACTCTAGAGCACTCTGTAGTGTGTCTACAGCTCACCAGCTGGACGTGTGCACCTAGACATTACTCACGACTTTGTCAGTAGACTGACATTTTCCTGTTTATTGGGTACCATTTATTTGGCTTCCTAATAGTTGATGATAAAGATTCTTTTCTACCCTAAAGTTTTAAAGGTTTTTAGGACTCCATGCCCATTTCTTTAAAAATAAATATTTTCTATGCTTCACTAAATTTACAAATGCACACTGACAGAACGTATAAGTATAGGGTAAATATGTCAACTGTAAATATTAAAGCCAAAAAAGAAAGGAACCAAGAAATTCAAAGGAGTAACTTAGCAATGGGCAATATATATTATTCAGTTTAATGTTTAAATTAGCGTTTTTTTCATTTGTCAAGTTTTTGCCATAAATTTTAGAAAACAAGCCTCTTAGCTCTTTTCATTTCTTTTATCTTATTTCCACAAATTTATACATAAAACCAAATGAAATAAAAAGATGTAGTTAATATTTCACAACTACTTTATTTATTCTAGGGTGATATAATTTTTCAAAGGAATAAGCACATGCCAAGTTATCTCCAGTATTAAACATGTCAGAAATAAGGACTTCACTGCTCATTATTCTTGGATAAATGTATCAAGGTGAAAAGTTAAAGCAGAAGCAATGTTTTTTTCCCCCTCCACAATGTTTGATGAAACATTCTTTACAGAAAGAGCACTTCATTCTTTACGTCCTTGTACTTCTTCTCTCCTTTAGTTCTAATTTTATCTAAGTGCCTCACATTGCCTGTCAGAGAGAATTATTTTGACACAATAACGCTTGGAAATAAGGACAAAATTAAACTATATAGAATATGCTCTCTAAAACAGTAAAGCTCCTATAAGTAAATAAGCTGCAGTACTTCTTAAAATACTAACCATTAAACAATATGATTTTATTTGATGAAATGACCTAATGATAATCAAGATTTTTATTAAAATGTGCTCCCTGGAAATGATCTAGATCTACTGTCAGTGCTTTTCATTACTTAATACTATTAGAAGGGTTATAGTTTTTTTTCCATTTAGAAGGATTATAGTTTTAATAACTACCATTTTTCATAAGCCTTGACATTTTAATATCTTGGACCTTGATATTAGCAGGAACCTAAGAAAGTTTCTTGCTTTCTGATCTAAATTTGAAGGTGGAAGCCACTATTGTATACTTTTTAGATTGCCAGCAGCACTGGAATAATTTTACTTAATATGCTTATTTTATACAGTGTATGTGTAAGGAATGGCACATCTAGGAAATAATTAGCCTTTATAATGGTAGACTTCTGTGAGCTACTTACATAGTTTATCACTTGAAAATATAAATTTAATTTGGATTTACCTGAACTAGGCAATTATATGAATCCATGAAGCTGTTCTCTGTATAAACTAACACTGTGGAATGAGAACTCTACATGTTTTATCTTAATTTAAACTTAAATTAAACTTAAGCCATGGGTCTAACTAAACCCAAAGCATCTGTGTATTTCACTCCATTGAGTCTCATTCCTGCCTCCAGCCTGTTGAAGGGCATAACTCCAGAAATTCTTCCCTCTCTCTATGGTATCTTTAATCTCTATGTCTAGTGGATTATTCTTATAAGCATGTAGACATATTGTTAATTTTCCATCAAAAAAAGGTAAAAGTTAACTTTCCTGGTTTTCATAAAGTACGATGTTGTTTCTCTGATTTCTATTACTCCTCAGTGGAATTATCTATGACCTGTCTCCAATTCTTTTCCACCTCTGTTTCATTATAAATACATGCATGCCATATTTTTCCCTCACCCCATTTACTGAAACTTTCCCCAGTCACCATGGAGATTTATGTTGTCAAAACAGTCACCAATTCTTAGTACTCATCTTAGTGAATACCAGTGAGTTAACTATTAGCACATTTGTCACAGTTGATCATACCCTTACCCTGGGAATATTTTATCACTTGACTTCCAGAAAAACACAATGTCCTGGTTTCCAACCACTCTTCCTAGCTACTCTTTCTTAGTGTTTTGTGGGGAGGAAAAAGAGGAGGATCTTTTTACCTCCTCAGTCTTGAGATCTTGGAATATCCCAAGGTTTGTCCTTGGATATCTGCTATTTCATCCAATTTCCTGACTCTAAAAACTATTTTAATTCTGAAATTTGTATCTTCAATCAAGATTTCTCCCCTGTAGTCCAGCGTCATACATAAACAGCTCAACGTAGTTCTCTGCATGTCCAAAAACCATATTAAAATTAAGATGTCTAAACTTAATTCTTGATCTTTCCCCTTAAATCTTGTCTTTTGCATTAAAAAAAGTTGCTTTCATTTTTCCAGTTCTTGAAGCCAGGATCCTTCTTTTCATTTTTTTACTGTACATTTACTCCATGAAGACAGTATTTCTTTTCTCAAAATATATCAGAATTCAAACATGTCACACCACTTCAGCTATTACTATTTCATCCACGTCAACACTATCTGGTGCCTGGATTATAATTATAGCTTCCTGACTGGCTATTAGTACATTTTTCTTTGTTTCTGTCTTCCTCCATCCCCCTCCAGTCTATTCTCAACACAATAACCCATGATCTTGTTAAAATCAACTCTGATCAGTACTTCTCAGTGGTTCTCTATGTCACCCTCATGAAAGCCAAGATTCTCTCACTGGCCTGTGATGAATCCTGCCACAAGGTCCTTCACTTCCAACACAGAAGCTGTCCAGTCCTTCTCTCATTTCTAGAACCAGATGGGTCTCTTCATGCAGGGCTTTGCCCTTCTGCTCTACTGGGCCTGTGGATTCTCCCCTCAGTTATTTGTACATCTCTCTCCTTCCTTTCCTTCATGACTGTCTCACATGTCTCCATCATGGGTGTGTCTTCACCACTTTCCTTGAGATGAACACTTGACCCTGGCACCATGCCCCTACTTCCAATTCCTAGTTTCTGCTTTCTTTTTCTCCATAGCATTTGTCATCTGTTGGCATACTCAATACTCTAAATAATTTGCTTAAATTTATTTGCCTCCCCCACTAGACTATAACTATCAGAAAAGCTATGATGATTTTAGCTCTTCTGTTCCCTCTTGCATCCCCAGAACCCAGATCAGTTCCTGGCCTAATAAACATTGTTGAATTAATCAGTTGACTGTAGCTGGTATTAACCTCTGATCATTCCTCAGCACAGGAAAAGTACAGCTTGGTCTGGAACAGCCAGGAGGAAGTCTGTTCATTCATTTAGTGCTGACCATAATAACTAGTCCAGGTGTTACCTCTTCATATTTCAGCCTCCGTGATCTGCCTCTGCTCCTGCCTCTTGCCATCTGTGTAGAAATGATTGATTGCTGTGATCCAGGCTTTTAATATCTACAGCACAGAGTTTTCAGTCTTTTTCTCACTGCCATTATTTCTAGTTCAGATTTTAAGCCCAAGTGTCATCGTCTCCGTTCCTAAAAATCTATCAACTCCAATTCCTCCAAGTTTTTAAATCACAGAAATGCGGCAAGAGCTGTGCACCCTCTGAAAGTGCCTCTCTTGCCCGTTATCTCGGAAAGGTTTCTCTTTTTCTCCTGTTGGGTTTTAGCTCTGCACATCTTTATCCCTGTGGATGCCTCTTTCATCTATGCTGTGACAGCTTGAGGGGTTTTCCATTTTTGTGAAAAGAAAGAGAACTTTAGCGTGAACCTGACCCTGGAAGGGTAGGTAGCCCATAATGCTGGTACTGCAGGCCTGTGCTACTTCTCATTAGCAATATCACATACTCTCCTTGGCTCCAATAAGCCAAGCTTTTACTCTTTCATGCCCCTCATGTCACATCCGTGTATGAAGACAAGAGATGGTGCTTTATAAATACAGCCAGAAATAGCAGCTGCCTCCTAGTTATTTAATGCACTTCATCCCATTCTTGTGAGTCTACTGTGCATTTGGACAAGAGGTTATGCTTTGTGTCGCTGCCAGACTAATTTGTTTATTTTAGCTGATTGAGCTGATTCACCGTGTCTGAACTTTAGTCACTCAGTGATACACTTGTTTTCTTGTTCTCATGTTTTTCTTTTCTTTTTGTTTTGTTGTGTTTGTTTGTTTGTTTGCCTTTCATATTCTTTCCAGACACCTTATTATTGAACCTAGTAGATAACTGGCTCCCCATTACTTCTGAGATACCCACAGCTCTCAGGGGTTCCTGGAATTTCCCCTCCTCTGGACACACAGACAGGCCTCCTATCTATCGCCTGCTTGAAGTAGAATATAAGTGGGATAGCTGTAAAGCTAATGTCAGGTTCTCTTTCTGGCCAAACTTGTGTGAATCGATTACTGTTTGTCGAAGGGCACCCACAGCTTCCCTCTCAATGTCAGCAGTCAGCACGACGCCACCGTGCACCAGATCACATGGCTCATTCAAGGTTGAACACTAAGGCAGCAGCAAAGCTTATGGGTTATAAAAAGTGATTTTACAAGTATCAGTTTATTTGATTTATACAACCTTCCTGTGAAGAAGGCAGAAAACTGAACTCTGTTTTGTAGATAAGAACTTGAAGCTCAGAGAAATTAAGTGCTTGGCGAAGGTAAGGCTGCAACAGAGCCATAGAATCAGGCCGAGAGCTGAGGTTTGGAGGCTCCACTGCTTTTTCCGCTTGTTTCTTATCATGCTTTTCATATGTTTGGCACCTCTACCACTAGACATTTTATTGTATTAAAAAGTTCTGTTATGAATAATATCTCTGGAAAATATGGAGAAGCCTAGGTATGAGTTGAAGTGATAAGATTAAATCATTTAGGAAAGTGATGTATCACAGAGTAGACATTTTTTGAAAGGATGTTTTTTCTCTTCTCTAAATACAAAAATACAGTGTCATTACTGATTAGATCTCAGGGCAGTCTACTGCATTCCACACACCCCCCATTGTTTCTCCTTTATATGTATTGTCTCCCTAAGTATAATGTGATTTCCTGGAAGATATGGGTCATAGCTCTTATTTGTATTAGTAATGGGTTCTACTTGGTGGATAGTGTGACTACAGGATCAATTATTGATGAGGAAATGCATTTTCATTTTTAAGATTCTCAATACTTTCCCCCTATAAATCTATAAATGTTTGTTAATTTGGAATACGGTTCAGTAAGAAGATTAATTTATAGGTGGAATAAAGATGGTCAGAAATTTTGGTAAATATGGAAAGAGTACGTCCAACTAAAAGCTTTTTTTAAAAAATTGAAATATGATTGATATATATTATGTCAGTTTTAGGTGTGTAACATAGTGATTCAACAATTATATACATTACGTATGCTCACCCCAACAAGCATAGTTACCATCTGTCTCCATACAACATTATTACAGTAGTTATTGATTCTATTCCCTATGTTAACTTCCCCAGGACTTACCTATTTTTTTTTTTTGGTTTTAATTTCTTTCTTTCTTTTTCTTTCTTTTTTTTTTTTTACAAATAGTTTATTGTCAAATTAGTTTCCACATAACACTCAGTGCTCATCCCCACAAGTGCCCTCCTCCATGCCCATCCCTCCTCCCTCCCACATCCATCAGTCCTCAGTTTTTGTCAGCATTCAAGAGTCTCTCATGGTTTGCCTCTCTCCCTTTCCCCCACCATTTCCCCCCTTCTTCTCCTCCTTGTTCCTCAGTTAAGTTCCTCCTAATCCTCCTATACGTGCAAACATATGATATTTGTCCTTCTCTGCCTGACTTATTTCGCTCAGCATAACACCCTCAAGGTCCATCCATGTTGCTACACATGGCCAGATTTCATTGTTTCTCACTGCCATGTAGTATTCCATGGTATAGATAAACCACATCTTCTTGATCCATTCGTCTGTTGATGGACACTTAGGCTCTTTCCATGTTTTAGCACTGCTAGGAATTTACCCAAGGGATACAGAAATGCTGATGCATAGGAGCACATGTACCCCAATGTTCATAGCAGGACTTACCTATTTTATAACTGGAACTTTGTATCTCTTAATCCTCTTTACCAATTTACCCATTGCTTCACACCCCTCTCCTTTGGCAAGTACTAGTTTGTTCTCTATATTTAAGAGTCTCTTTTTCCTTTGTTGTTCCTATTTGTGTGTTTGTTCATTTGTCTTGATTTTTACAATCCACATAAATGAAGTCATATGTTGTCTTTTTCCGTCTTACTTATTTCACTCAGTATAAACCCCCCTAGGTCCATTCATGTTGTTGCAAATGCTAAGATTTCATTCTTTCTTGATGGATGGATGGATTATTTTTCATTGTGTATACACACCACATCTTCATTATCTGACCATCTATTGATGGACACTTAGGTTTCTTCCATATCTTGGCTATTGTCAATAATGCTGCAGTAAACATATGGGTACACATATCTTTTTGAATGAATGTTTTCAAATAATCCCATTGAAAATGGGACCTGAATTTTCCAAAAAAAGACTTCTGGATGCCAATAGACACGTGGAAAGATACTCAACATCACTAACCATCAGGGAAATACAAACCAAAGCCACAATGAGTTATCACCTCACACCTGTTAGAAAGGCTAGCTTCAAAAAGATAAGAAATAGCCAGTTTTTGTGAGGATGTGGACAAAAGGGAATCCTTTTGCAGTGTTGGTGGAAGTGTGCATTGTTGTAACTACTATGGAAAGCAATAGATGGAAATTTCTCAAAAAATTAAAAATAGAAGTAACATAACCCAGTAATTCCACTTCTGGGTAGGTACCCAAGGAAAATGAAAACACTAAAAGTTTGTTGAATGATTAAAGAAATAGATGACAAAAAAGGGAAATGATTTGGAAAATTTAGTACTGACCATTTCTCTTTAGAGTGTCAGATTATTTTAAATGCAAATGAAACCTTTATGCTATGAATAGTCATTAAGTTCAACAGTAAAAACAATCATCAACAATATTTTAATATCTTAGTACAATTTCCCTTTTTTTGGAAAGAAATGCAAGACTGTCAGGAGGACTGCTCAGTTCTTCTATTTGTTTTCTGTCAGACTTTTTAAATTAAAAAATTTTTTTAGTGTTTATTTATTTTTGAGAGAGAGAAACAGAACACAAGCAGAGGAGGAGCAGAGAGAAAGCGAGACACAGAATCTGAAGCAGGCTCCAGGCTCTGGGCTGTCAGCACAGAGACCAATGTGGGGCTCAAACACACGACTCATGAGATCGTGACCTGAGCTGATGTCAGACGCTTAACTGACTAAACCACCCAGGCACCCCTGTTTTCTGTCAGCCTTGTTCAGGTTTCAATTCTTAAAATTCTTCAAGAGATTATGCCCAATACTTCCTCCAAGTTTGGTAAATTTGAACATTTTTTGTATCATAAAATGAATGTTCCCATATGACCCAGCAATTTCACTACCAAGTATATGCCCAAAAGAAATGAAAACATATTTACACAAAAAACTTATAAAAAGTGTTTATAGCAACAGAGGTGGGAACAAACCAAATGTTCATCAACAGACTAATTGGTAAACAAATTGTGGTATATCCTCCATGATGGGACATTACACAACTATTTAGAGGAGTCAGGCACTGATACATGCTACAACATGCGTGAACTTTGACAATGTCATGCTATGTGAAAGAAGCTATTGCAAAAGTCCCCATCTTGTATAATCCCATTTATGTGAAATGCTAAGAAGACAAATGTATAACAACAGATTTTAGATCAGTTAGTGGTTGCCAGGGTCTCATAGGATGGGGAAATAAGGAATGACTGCTTTTGGGGTGACAAAAATGACAATATTTAGATTGAGGTAATGGTTGCACAAGCCTCTGAATATACTAAAACCCATCAATTTAAAAATATATGGATTATATTTCAATAAAGCTATATGTAAAAAATGTTAACACATTTTATATTTATTTAAAATAAAGAGCAAAGAAATTATTTATCCTTATTACTTAAAATATAAATTAACTACTGAAGATTAAATACTAGTGTTTTTCCTCTCCCAAGCAGCTGCAGTGGTTTTATGGAAAAAACAGATGCTTTAGGAAAACATTCATGGAATCTAGAAAAAATTACCATGTTTTTACTAAGGACTTGAACTAAAAAAATTCCATTTTATTTAATTTAAAAGAGACATCTAAATTCAAGGATGAAACAATACATTTCAACAATTTGATGTAATTATCATGGAAAGATTTGTTGTCTTACTTAATTAAAAAACAGAATTATTGTGTGAAATTTACTTTCTCCTCTTAAAGAAAAAATCTGTTTAGAAGATAAATGTTTGTATTACAGGAATTACTTGATATTTTATGTTTCTTTTCCCCTGTAAGTGGAGCTAGCCTTATATATATGTAGGGGAATATATATATATATATGTATATATATATATATATACTAGAACATGGTACTAATGCCTTCAGTGGGGATAAAAGTGATTTGGCCATTTTCTTTCTGGAAAATGCCCAAATGAAAATTGCTTGCTCACTTGGCATTATCAGCTAGAATTAAGTCATGCTTCCAGGTGTCAGCATCCTGTTCCCCAGAGTCTGGTCCTGATCCAGAACAATCCAGAGGAGGTGAATTTCACTGTGGTTGATGCAAGGTTATTGCTCCAGTTAAAAGACTTTGCCAAAGATCCAAAATTATGTTAGGACTTTTTTTTCATGTTGGATTGGCAAAATTTGCAAAAGGGTGCACATTATGGTAGTGGTTAACAGCATATGTAGCAGGAATCTGTGGTCCAAATGACATTATTTAATGTTCTTTAACCTCAATTCGTGGTCTTTTATTAATTATTTTTTAAGGATTAAATGTGATATGGTACACAAAGCTTTAGAGTACTAAATTGTTGTAATAGTGGTCATACAATACTGCTTAAATTCTACCCTCTCTTCTGCTCCATGGATTTTATCTATACTAGCTAACTCACTTCACATAAATTGGAAACTATCAAGTTTGAACAGCTGTTTATTCTGGAATTACTAGTAAACTTGCGAAACATTAAATAAGTGTCACTTTAAATATTTGTAACAAAGGCTGGTGGTTTCCTAAATGGCAGCAGGAGAAAGACAATGGCAAGTCATGTTTACCAGGAATTAAGTTTTTGTCAGGATCCAGAGGACATGTTCTTAATGTAATTCTGCCATGGATATTGTGCTTGCCCACCCAACACCTTCTTTTCCTTGTCCTTCCCTTCCCTTCCCTTCCCTTCCCTTCCCTTCCCTTCCCTTCCCTTCCCTTCCTAATGCTGTCACACCTGCCCTGCACAACCAGTGATTGGTGAAGCAGACTCCATCTTGACTGTACAAAAAAGACAATTGCTCAGTCCTAACATCCCATCCAGTGGCAATATTTGCTATGGCATGTGACCCCATGATCCAATAATGTCTATGTAGAAGTGTCTGGAGCTATTAGAGAAACAAATAAACTTCCTTTTTCTCCTAAAATACCTTGCAGAAGAAATCATCTGTCTATCCTTGGAAACAGGTGAAGGAGCAAATATCCCTATCACTACTTAGAACTAAAATGGGAACCAACATTAGAATGAACCTCATATCACATGATGCAGTACAGAAAAAATGAATGAAGTTGAAATCTTTATGACATTATTCCACTGCTGAACTAAATCATGCATGAGGACTCCCTGCCCATTCACTTTCCATTATTTGAGCCAATAAATTCACCTTATTGCACAAGCCAGATAGAATTATAATTTATTTATTTGTTTTGTTTCTTGCATCAGAAAATATACTGAAATACCAGGTAGAGTTATATATATTTTTTCTATTTCTGATACTAATATCTAGAAAGATACACTCTAGTAAATGTCTAAAATCTATTTCTTCAAACTGTTACTCATAATAATTAAAACATACATTAGAACAAAAAGAAAAAAATTACATCTAAACTGGGGAACAAAAAATATAGAGTATAGCACCATTATCATTATGAATGTTAAATTAATAAAATGAAAATCTTACTTTATTTTGCAAAATCCAGTGAATCATTTCAAGGATGATAAAAATTATCGGTCTTAGTAAGAAATTATATATTATGTCATGTAACTTATCATATATATTACCTTTAATTGAATGTATGCATCATAAAGAAATTTTAAGATTTCCTGTTAATGTTTCTCATCTTTGAAAAAACAAGACTAAAGATTATTTGACTATAATGGCATAGTCTTATAGCTATTGTAGTAAAAAGTGAAAATGATTGACAATTTGATTGTAGATTTAAAACAGTACACTTTTAAAAACTTTTTTTTAGGTTTGTGTATTTTGAGAGAGGGAGAGTGTGTGTGCAGTATGAGCAGGGGAGGGGCAGAGAGAGAGGAAGAAGGAGAATCCCAAGCAGGCTCTCAACTGTCGGTACACAGAGCTGGATGCAAGGCTCTATCTCAAGAACCAAGAGATCAAGAAATCAAGAGATCAAGAGATCAAGAATCTGAGCTGAAATTAAGAGTCCAGTGCTTAACCAACTGACGGAGCCACTCAGGAGCCCAAAAAAACAGTACACATTTTAAAACTAGAATTCAAGTAACTATCCAAAATAAACTGAAAATGTCCCCAAAGGATTGTGGTATCCACATATGTATAAAATGTCTACCTATTGTGTCATTTTTGAAGTAGAATGAAAGTGTTGATTTATATATCCTTAGATAAGGTATATACACTGAATATTCAAAACAGATATAAAACACTCCACGAGACAGAATGAGATTTGACAGCGTGTCTGTTGGATATTCTGTTATTGTTCCGTGGGTACCTGAGGCTACATTCCTTGTTTTTGGTGTTTTTGGTAAAGTCTTTCAATCTGTCCTCCAGCTCATTGCTCTGTCCTCTCTCACCTTTACTCAAAAATTGAGCTCATCCAGAGGTTCTTATTTTTGTTATTTTCTTTTTCATGTCCATAACTTCTAGTTTTTGTTGAATTTCTATTCTTGAAATTTTTGGTTTTTTCATTTGTTTCAAGAGAATTTGAACTTGCTTGCTGGAACGTTTCTGTGATGACTCTTGTCTGGCTATAATATGTGTGATTCATCTCACTGTCAGTGTTAGATAATAGTCTTTTAACTTTCAAATTGTGATCTTTCTGGTTCTTGGGATGACACATAATTTTTTATTGTATCCTGTCTTTTGCTGATTACATTATAAGACTGAGTCTTATTTAAGGTTTTGTTTTGTTTTCTTGGATACAGGTCCTGCCCTAGTTTTTTAGACTAATTATCTGGTTTCATTGGCAGTTGATTTTTGACCCCGTGTGGTGCTATTTTCGTCTGAATGGTTTATCTTGTGTCACTAGAGTATCCACTGGTCCCTGCTGGAACCTCCTTGAAGGGACAGAAGAGGCTACCCGGGCTGAGTCCCTGAGTGCCACTAAATGGAGATAGAAATCCCTTGTCCAGTGGTGACTATGGGCATTGCCAGGCCAATGCCTGTTGTGTAAAGATAACCCTCACTTACAGAGGAAGTAGGGTGGGTGGGGATCACCTCTCAAGAGGCTTGTGGACTGGATAAGCCCTTTTCCCTCACAGTGTAGTGTCAGTGGTGGGAAACAGTAGTTTCAGGTCCTGAGAAACAACCTGGCTTCAGAGGCTGGGCACACTTTGGAGCAGTCTCCTTCATGCTGGTGACCCAGGCTGGATGATGCCTCTAGGGGAAAGAGGAGTCAGGCCAGGGAAGGACACCACCCCCACTGGCCACTTACTGTCACATGGTTTCTCATTTGTGTCTTTTACCAGTTTTTCTCACCATACCTTATGTTGGTGGGACTCCCTTTTGATCCAGAGGTGCTTGTGAGCCTTGTTCTCTCTTTGTCATTATATTGGGGGT
Organism: Hyaena hyaena; assembly: GCF_003009895.1. Classification (NCBI taxonomy): domain Eukaryota; kingdom Metazoa; phylum Chordata; class Mammalia; order Carnivora; family Hyaenidae; genus Hyaena; species Hyaena hyaena. The sequence continues at coordinate 232,683 of NW_024081329.1, forward strand.
CAGGAAACTTTGGCCCGAATATCCTTTCTCGGATGCTTGGAGGCCTAAATGACACCTCACTTCTATGATGCTCCTCTAGTCCTGGGGCCCCTAATCAGTTCTTCTTCCTCTTCCTATGTTTCAGGGTTCTACTTTGTTGTCTCCCAGGGTCTATAGTTGTATCATTAGGGAGGAGCAGGGAGAGGGAGTCTTCACCATGTTGTCTGGACTGGAAATTTCTAATTTACTTTAAAGCATATCTGTTTTCCTTACCCTTTCAGTGACACTGCATTCCCTAGAGAGGAAAATAAATTATCAAGATTTATGGAATGAAGAAGCTGAGAGTTGGCTAGACCAAATTTAAAAGGTGAAAAAGTGAAAACCATGTAATGTGTATCGACATTTCTATGAATTGGTTTCAGATATGCCATCTGGCAGGCCATGACTGGTTTCCAAATGATGATAAGTTCTGCAGGATTTCAGAGAAGAGAAACCTCACAGTGAGCTAGAGGGTGGGAACTTTTACTGAGGAGTGTTCCAAATTTCCTTGATAAGAAGTTTAGAGGACAGAGAATTTCAAAGACAATAGACCAAAACAATATTTCTACGTGGAATGCAATACTTGGTGTTTTAGAGAAGGAGTTCTAGAGTCAGATTTCTGGCTTGGAGCATTCACTCTTCTCCCGGCAACTGAGTGACATCAGGAAAGTGTCCAAACCGTTTTTATCCTACCATTTCCTCATAGGAAAATGAACTCATTATAGAACCTCCTTCAAAGGGATTTTGAAGGATTAAATGAGCAAATATGTGCACATTTCTTAATGCAATGTCTGGACAAGTACCTGATGCTTGTTCTCTTCTATTATTAGACATGTCCTGTGGGAACTATTGCTTTTCTTAACAGTCAGGTCCAATTTTTCAGTTTTTCTTCTTATGTGAAAGTTTGTTATTGTGAGTTTTTTTTTCCTAGTCATCCCAGATGTGGTTTGTGGCTACATGGATTGATAGATGAATGGATAAGTGGATGGATAGATGGATGGATGGATGGAGGAACAGAAAATTTTCATCAATGTTATAGTGGCTGATGCTAGAGAATGCTTTGCTGATTTAATTCTATCTTTGCTATTTAATTCTATCAGCTTATCTCAGTAAATCAAGTGATTTGTCAACCACTTGTTGTGTCATATTGCTGATTTGTTGGAACAAGTGAATTAGATTCCTCATAAAATTTCTAAATGATTATGCTAAGATGCATTGCTTACTGCATGCTGTGTTAGGGTTAGGTGCTTGTCTGTAGTTGCAAAGTTAAATTCCTAAATTAAAGAGGCATCACTGCATTTCCCCACAACAGGTAAGTAGTTATTTCAAGTAATTTTAAATATTTAAAATTTTTTTTTACCATTTATTTATTTTTGAATGACACAGACTGAGCACAAGCAAGGAAGGGGCAGAGAGAAAGGGAGACACAGAATCTGAAGCAGGTTCCAGGCTCTGACAGCACAGAGTCCCGTATAGGGCTCAAACTTATGAACCATAAGATCACGATCTGAGTTGAAGTTGGATGCTTTGCTGAATGAGCCACCCAGATGCCCCAGTTTTGAGTAACTTTAATTTTCAGTCTTCAGTCCCGGTTTTCCTTAGTTTTCTTGCTCAGTAGGTGCTTCAATTAATTATTAATTTGTTATATATTTTTACTTTTTTAATTTTATTTATTTTTGAGAGACAGAGAGACACTACAAGTGAGGTAGGGGCAGAGAGAGAGAGGGAGACCCAGAATCTGAAGCAGGCTCCAGACACAGACACCCATGCAGGGCCTGAACCCACCAACCATGAGATCATGACCTGAGCTGAAGTTGGTCCCTTAAGTGACTGAACCACTCCAGTGCCTGGATTTGTTACAGCTTAATTCATTTTTTATCAAATCTTAGATTTTCCATGATTATTTGTTAGGATATTATATGTGCTTATTTGAGAAGTTGCTAAGCTGCCAGATTGTAATTTCTGGACTCCTCTGCACCCTCATTCTATATGATTTGCATGCTAGTTGACTGGGAACTGATTTTTATAGAACACCTAGCTCCCACTTAAAATATATAATTTAATTTCAATATCTGTGCTTTAAAAATTTTTAGTTTTAATATTTGGAATATGTAGAGTTTTATGTTCTCATTGTGCATGGAATAGGAATTCTATTATTTATTTATCAGTTTATTTATTTGAGAGAGAGTGTGTGCTCCAGTGAGAGAGCAGAGGGAGAGAGAGAGAGAGGAGAAAGAGAGAGACAGAGAGAGAGAGAAAAAGAGAGAGAGAGAGAGAGAGAGAGAGAGAGAGAGAGAATCTTAAGTAGGCTCCATGCTCAGGGCAGAGCCCAACATGGGGCCCATCCCATGATCCTGTGATCACAACCTGAGCCAAAGTCAAGAGTTGGATGTTCAACTGACTGAATCATCCAGGTGCCCCAGGGATAGGGATTTTAATATGAATACTACCCTAGCTGAAGGAATTATTGAATATTGGAAGGAAATATTGAATAAGGAAATATTGAATAAGGAAATATTGAATATTAGACTATCCTTCTTTTAGTTCTAAAGGACATTGGAATGCAATTTGGCATATGTTTGTTTACCTTTGTCAGAAACGTATGCTAAAGGAAAGAGGTCTATAATCTTAGAATTAGCCTAAGTATTTTTGCTTGGGAGTTTTGTGGTGCCATTTTGTCTTATTATGTTCTATGGTTTGAGTAACAATCTTGTCATAACCATTGTCTCTGTATTTATCTGGAATAATTTCTTTCTTTCTTTTCTTTTTTTTTTGTATGTGTGCGTGGTTGTCAATCTTCCAAAATCAACAATAGTTTCTTTTAAGCTCTTATAAAAGAGTATTACAAAGTGTTAATTATCATTTACTCAAGTAATATTACATACAATATTGGCATTATATCCTATTATTTATCTCTTGAGCTTCCTCTTTTTTTCCTTTCCATCAAGACTTCTTAATTTATTTACTTTATTAATGAATTTTTTCATTGTGTTGCTTTTCAAAGAAAGTTATTGACATGGATAACAGTAAAGATTTAACACTTAACTAGTTCTCTCTGTACTAGTTTAGAGTTATGTCTAGTCTCTACCTACATATAAGTATTGTATTCAATTATGTCAGACACTATTCTAAGTGTAATACTTCGACTAATTCTTTTAATCCTCACAAAGTCTCATCAGACTTTTTCCACCTTTTACAGATGAGGAAACTGAAACATAAGAGAGTTTTAGGCGTGTGCTTAGGATCACACAGTTAGTAAAGGTGCCCTTGTCAGGCTGGTAACTTTGCCAATCCTTATATGTTTCTCTAATGTTTAGGGTGACATGTTAACCAAATTCCTAAGCTTTGAAAAACAACATCTGAATGTATCATATAATTACTAATACATATAGATAAAAAATAATTTCTTCTAGAGAATCACCAATGTAGATAATTTTTTTCTTTTTTAAGAATAAGAAATTTACTAACTGAACATGATAAATACATTATCTTAAATTCTAAGAAGCTCTCTTAAGCTTTAGATTTAAATATTTAAATTTTAAATATTTAAAAAAAAGATTTAAATTTAAGATTTAAATATATATATTTATATACTCACTAAATTTGTATATATATGTACATACATTTGCTAACAACTTCCCTGCACAGACTCAATATTTTGGTTGCTTAGGAAACCTTAACTCCTATTCTATCAACCACAGCTTTCAATAGACAAGCTTGCATCTTCCAGGTATGAATGAAATCATTTATGATGATGGTTATGTTTCCTAGTGGGGAGTATAGGGAAGATGCTGGTGTCTATGAACTCAGAGACTAGTTAACTTCAACATCCAAGGGCACAGGTGTCTTTCAAACAATCCCAGTTTCTGGCAGGCAGAAGGTTAAGCAGCAACCAGTTGCTGTTGTTTCAAATTCCACTGCTCACCTCCGTGGAAACAGAACTGTGTCATTTTCTTTATATTTTATTTCTTCGTGTTGTCACACTGCCACTCATTCATTTTAATAATAGTGAAGTATTTCCCCAAATCAATAATATATATGCCACTTGACATGCTGAATATGAATAAAATAGAGACAAACTTAAATGATTTCTGTCATATGTCTGGTTTGTCCTTTTAAATGTACTCATGTACCTAGGACATTGTACCTATGCCATTGTCATGTACCTAGGACATTGCTTCGAAGTGGGATGAGCTCTCCATTAAATGAGTGCACCCCTTACATGTGGCTAATTGAATCAGTCTATCTTTTTGACAGACTGGAGAACCAAAAGAGTAAAGGATTTGTAATCTGGCAGACATGTTTGAATTCCAGCTCTGCTATTTAAAACTTTTTTTTAACTGTTAGTCTTAAGCAGGAATGCCCCATATTTTTAAGTGAAAATATTTCTTTCTCCAAAGATTGTAATAACTTAGAATTTTGAAGGCTTTAATGGAGTTATTTAAGTTTAAACTTTTTTTTTTTTTTTTTTTTTTTTTTTTACCTTTAAGTATTTTTTTTTTTTTTTTTTAAGGCTAAATCTACTGCTTCCAGGTTTTACTATTGTTATGTGTGTGTGTGACTCCAGGCCACTGTTCTGAGGCAAGAAAATATATTTTGAGGATTCCTGGTCCNATTTCTTTCTCCAAAGATTGTAATAACTTAGAATTTTGAAGGTTTTAATGGATTTTTTTAATTTTAATTTTTTTTTTTTTTTTTTTTTTTTTTTTTTACCTTTAAGTATTCCTTTACTGTGAGCAAAAGGCTAAATCTACTGCTTCCAGGTTTTACTATTGTTATGTGTGTGTGTGACTCCAGGCCACTGTTCTGAGGCAAGAAAATATATTTTGAGGATTCCTGGTCCTTCTATGTTTCTTTTATGGATTCTGTTATGATTTAAATTTTAGACAGCTTGCAAATTCCTTAACGCCACATGAGGAGGAATAGATTTGTGAAATCATCCTGTTTTCTGACACTGAAGGGTGGACAGGTAGCTGACATAGTGCCTGGTGCAGAGAATGCAGAAGTGGCTGTAGAGAGAGTAGTCCCAGCCCTCTTGGAACTGTGTTCTGATGAAGATGACAGATCCTCGAACGTCAGTAAAATGCAGTGCTTCTTGTCAGGACCCAAGACCAGTGCTGGAAACACTTGATCATTTTCATTGCCTCTCTGGTAGGATGATTCTAAGCCCACAAAACCTGCCCCAAGTGGGACTGCGTGTGGGGAATTCAGGTTGTTGCACAATAAAAATGACATTAAGTATATTTGTGGCAAAAGATTAAGTGAAATTGTCAAAAGGTAAATTATTTCCACACACACATTACAAAATTAATGTAATTTTACTGAAAAGGGGGGCTTTTGTTAAAAAAATTACTGCTTACATGTTATGACCACATTGGCCTTTTGGGGATGTTTCCTGCATTTCATTTTCTGTTTGCTTATCCTCATGTAGGGAAGTGCACCTGAAGCTGGTAGTTGAAGCTTTTGTGTGTTAATACAGCACGGGCATTGAGGAAGGCCTGTATCGTATGTTCTAGATGGAAACGGGGCGTTGCTGCATATACAGGACTTCCTTTCACGATCCTGTATGCATCCAGAGTCAGTACTGCAGGGACGGGACTGCAAAGTAGGTGAACCACACAAACACTGCAGAGCGCAGTCTTGATGTTCACTCTTTACATTTGTCCAAACTTTAAAATTTCAGACAGGCTATATATCAATGAATGCCTCATCTTACTGCAGTGTCTCTGAGGTTGGGAAGTCAGACTGTTAAACTTAACCCGTTTTAAATTTTTAAAAATGTTTATTTACTTTTGAGAGAGAGAGACAGTGTGAGCTGGAGAGGGTCAGAGAGAGAGGGAGGCACAGAATCTGAAACAGGCTCCAGGCTCTGACCTGTCAGCACAGAGCCTGATCTGGGGCTCAAACTCACAAACAGTCAGATCATGACCTTAACCATAGTCAGATGCTTAACTGACTGAGCCACTCAAGTACCCCCAAACTTACCCTGCTTGAAAATATAGATTGTATTATCTGTCAGATATGGTGAGGTCAGCACATCAGGAGATGACTGCCATTGAAAAGATACTTTTCAGATTACAGTTTCCAAGTGAAATCACACAGCAAGTCATGGGAGGTCCTGCAGGGAAGCACCAGGTTCAGCCACAGAAGAGGGGGCAACTGTGAGCAGGAGTTTAGTGTGGTTTCCATGGGAAATGACAGGTGAGGCAGGGTAAATGGAGTGAGATTAGGAAGACTTTTTTCTTACAATAGAATTATGTCTTAGATGTTTGTTTGCTTCCACATTTCTCTGCCGGTTTGCCTGTCCACTCTCTTTAACTTATGAATTACTTCCTTATGTTGTAAAATTTTCTCCATTCTAAATCTATAACCTTCAAGATGGGGCTGAATATACACATATTTTAGCAGTAGGGACTCTCTGTGAAGGAAACTGTGAGGACAAAAATGTGGTTAAAATATATTTCTTTTTAATGGTATAAAACTTTAAATGTGTTTAATCTGTTTCCCCAGGGAAATTATAAAGAGAATAAGTAAACACAGGCCCAGGGTTTGCATAGATACCTGTGCTGAGGGAGGACAGACCTGGAATCTGAAAAGTTTACCCTGGAGAATGAATTCCAGAATCACAGGGTGAGGACCTCAATTAACTCAGTCTTCCTCTGAAGCAACAAAAATATGACAAAACAACTAAAATAAATCATGTCAAAACTTGGGCAATTAATCAAGGACACAGAATGAATGAACCAAAGATCATCTATCCAAGAGAAAATATTGAACCACAGTGTGACAGCAGGTTCTGTGATGTAACTTGGGGTGCTTCTCATCCTTCTCCCCCAACTGTGCACACACATGCACACACACGCGCGCGCGCACACACACACACACACACACACACACACACACACACACACACACCAGTTAAGTGACATAATAACCAAAAGCCAGAATCATTGTAGACAATGGAGAGACGTGACCAGTTTTAAAACTCCATTGAAGCACCATCCAGGAGCACATAGGGGCAGGGGTAGAGGCAACAAATTAAAATAAAATCTACCGGGGCGCCTGGGTGGCTTAGTCGGTTAAGCGTCCGACTTTCTCTTAGGTCATGGTCTCGCGGTTCGTGGGTTCGAGCCCCGCGTCGGGCTCTGTGCTGACAGCCAGCTCAGAGCCTGGAGCCTGTTTCAGTCTGTGACTCCCTCTCTCTCTGACCCTCCCCTGCTCACTCTCTCTCTCTAGAAATAAATAAAAAAAAACTTAAAAAAAATAAAATAAAATAAAATAAAATCTACCTCTACATTATTACAGAAAGAACAGAAAACTGCTGGCAACCTTGTAGGTACTTAAGGCTGCCATTCAGTTGGGGCAGAAAAGAGCCTGGCTATGAATTTAAAGGAAGTCACAAGAACTACACTATATAGAGACATCAGAAAAGCTCTGGCTTATTCTTGGGTATCTAAAAGGATGTGTGCATGTGCAAGAAAGATCTGAAAAAGAAGACATCAGTCATTCCACGTTGGCTGACCTTGAGTCCCTGTGCAAACAGCAAGTGAGAGCCATGGCTGTTTTATAAATTATCTGAAGTTGAAACGTATGCTTTCACACACAGATCCTCAGGGCAAAGGATGGAAATATGCAGGCAAAGCACCTAAGGAAATCTACCCAATCATTGGCTGACTACTAAATTGCAATGGCTGAGGTATGACTCTTAGGAGTCCAAGCTTAAAAATAAAAGCAATGCTTAAAAACAATGTTGGAGGAGATCTCCATGGCCACAAACTGCAGCAAACACAGACTAGATTCTATATATTTAGCCCAGGAAAATTAGTAAACAAATAAGGAATAATAGCAACAGAAGACCTTGTGGGGAGGTGGGGAATGGAATAATCTGACATCAGAGAAATTGTAACATATAAAAGGTCCAATTTTCAACAAAAAAATATGAGACATGCCAAAGGAAAAAAAATAACAGAAGAGTGTTCCCTATGCACCAGGGAGAGAATGGAGCCAGCAAAATAATGTCCTAAAGGAGCCCAGATTTGAGACTTAGTGGAAAGACATTAAATTATAAAATAAAAGGATAGAAACAAACCACACAATGTAAAGCTACAGAACTGGAATAGCAATGGTAATATCAAAGAAAATATACTTTAAACAGATTTTTTATTATAGACAAAGGAGCACATGTTATAATGACAAAAGTGTTAATTAATCAGGAATATATATGATTATAAACATAGATGCATCTAAAAACAGATCCTCAAAATAAATGAAACAAAACTGACAGAACTGATGAGAGAGAGTAAGTTTAGTTGGAGATTCACTAGTAATTTTCAATAATGAGTAGTACTAGACAGATCAACAAGAAAACAGAAGACTTGAACAACACTTTGAAACAAGTAGGTTTAACAATCTATATGGCACAGCAGTTAACAGTAGAAGACATATTTTTCTCAAGTAAACATGAGACCCTGAAAAATACATAATTCTTTGAAAGAAATTAAATTATTTCTAAATAAGTAGACAGATAACCCATTTTCATCAATCATAAGACTTAAGATGACAATATTCCTTCTTTTAATCTGCAGATTCACTTTAATCCTCAGAAAAAGATGTTAGTAGAGTTTTTAGATGGCAAGCTGCTCATAAAATTTGTATGAAAAGACAATGACTCAGAAGAGTCAAAATAATTTTAAGAAAGAATATTGTTGGAGGATTCATTCTTGCTGATTTCAAAACCTATTGGAAAGCTACAGTAATAAAGACATTGAAGTATTGGCAAAATGATAGGCATATAGATCACTGGAATATAATTGAGAGTCCAGAATGAGACATTCACATTTATGCTCAGTTGATTTATGACCACGGTGCTAAGATCACTCAATGAGGAGAGAATAGTCTTGTTAATAAACAGAGCTGGCACAACTGGATATCTACATGCAAAGAATAATTTTGGACCCCCACCTTTTAACATACTTAAAGTCAACTCAAAATATACTGTAGACCTAAATGTAAGAGCTAAAACAATAAAGCAAGAAGGAAACATAGGAATAAATCTCCATGGCTATGTATTAGCGATTGTATTTTTACATATGACCCCAGAAGCAAAAACCACAAAAGAAAAAAATAGATAAGCTGGATATCATCAAAATTGAAACTTGTATGTCAAAGGGCATGATCAAAAAAGTGAAAACCAATGCATAGAATAGGAAAGAGAGAGAGGGAGAAACAGAATCCAAAGCAGGCTCTGAGCTCTGAGCTCCAAGCTGTCAGCACAGAGCCCCACGTGGGGCTGGAACTCACAAACCATGAGATCATGACCTGAGCTGAAGTTGGCTCTTAACCAACGAAGCCACTCTCATGCCCCAGGAGAATGTATTTTCAAATCATATCTAATAAGGGTTTAGTTCCTAGAATGTAAAGAGTTCTTACAACTAACTTAACAACAAATGACAACCAATTTTTAAAATAGGCAAAGGATTTTACTATATATATCTCTAAGAAGAATACACAAATGATCAATAAGCACATAAAAAGATGTTCAACCTCAGTAGTCATTAAGAAAATGGAAACTGAAAGGACAGTGAGATACCCCTTCACATCCACTAAGATGGCTGGAGTCCAAGAAACAGAAAAGAACAGGCATTGGCCAGTACATGTAGAAATAGAACTCGTGTCCATCGCTGTTGAGAATGTAACCTGGTGAAAGCCTCTGTGGAAAACAACTGGGTCATTCCTCCTTGCAAACTTGGAACTACCATCATTGAGCAGCCCCACTCCTAGTTACGTATCCAACAGAGGTGGAAATGTATTTCCACAGCAGTTCATAACAGTATTATATACATAATGCCCCCAAAGTGGGCACATTACAGAAATTCATCAACTGATGAATGGATGAAGGAATCCATGTGTGGTCTATCTATGCAATGGAATAATATCTAGTGATACAAAAGAATGAAGACCATGGTACAACATTGATGGAACATGGAAACATGCTAGCTGAAAGAAGACAGTCACACAAGGTTATGTATGGTATAATTAATTAATTTTAAAAATGCTTTTATTTATTTATTTTGAGAGGGAGAGAGAGAATCCAAGCAGTCTCCATGTTGTCAGTGCAGAGCCTGACATGGGGCTCAATCTCATGAAACATGAGACCAGAATGTGAGCTGAAATCAACAAGTCAATGCTGAACCAACAGAGCCACCCAGGTGCTCCCACTATTTATTTTAATATCCAAAAATAAGCAAATACTTAGAGATAGCATGTAGATTAATAACTGGTATGGCTGGGGGTGGGGGAATGGTGGGCGAAAAGTAGGAAAAAACGAATATCTGCTAGTGTGAATGGGGTTTTTTTCTTGGGGTACTGAAAACATCCTAAAATCAGTCTGGGGTAAGGTTTGCCCAACCTTGTGAATATACTAAAAAGGCTGAAGTAAGTACTTTAAGTGAGTGAATTTTACTATATGTGAAATATTTCTCAATAAAGCTGTAGAAAAAGTTTCTACTGTCTGATAAATTTGAAGAGAGTTACGTAGTTCTCTTATTTGATAAGATTCCCAGTCTTCAGAAAGAGTGGTTATATAGAGATTATGCTTATAAGCACAATAAATACAAATATGTGTGTAGAAGTGTGTGTAAACTGTTGTACAATTCAAGATGGAGGAAGAACAGTCTATTTGTTGAGTGGAATTCAAAGACCCTCCCTTTATATTTTCTAGTTATTCTCAGCAAAATCTTAGTTCAACTTGCTTTCTGTATCTGGAAAATTTTATCTGGGCCATCCATTTATTCCCTCATCATACATTCATTATCTGTTTGCTCAACTTTTATCCACAGAACCCTTCAGTACACTCTATGAATCTCTTAGCTCAAAGGAAGAGAGTCCTGATGAAAACGTGGCTTATACATTCAGGAAAAAGATGAATAGCAACAAAAAGTCAGTCCAAATACACAAGGATATATTCAGAGTAGAGAGCAGTACAGTAATAAGGGAATGATTGCAAGGTGGGGGAGCTTGGAATACAACTGTATGGATAGCTGGTGGACTATTTTTCCATGTTGAGGCCCCGTTGTGTACAATGTATTCCATAGGCTGCCATGCACTCCAAGGGAGATAAAGATGTCCTCTGAACATGGATGTTATTTTCCCCCACCGATCAAATTGTGATCTTATGAGAGTGACGTGGTTGAAAGAATAAAACAAATGGCTATTTGCCAGCAGCCTGCATGATCACTTATATTTTTAATCTGTTTGGAAGATCAGAAAGCATTCAGGCCTTTATGCCACTGCACTTTCCCATCCCATGTGGGATTCCCCTTTTTAGACAGCACTTAACTGGGTGATCTCTCACTCATGGACATATCTGAAATCCCAAAGGAAAATATTTTCATTTGATGGAAAGCTATTCTCCTCCTTTTTTGTCTTCTACAGCTTATTTTTTCATGTTATTAGAGAAAGTAAAATTGTCCATAATACAGAGGGAGTAAAATACTTACACTTTCTTGGGGTGGGTTTTGATATCTTTACACTAGGTGTTCCTGTGCAGGAGACAGACACAGGCTTCCTACACAGCTGCCAGCCTGCTATCCATTTCACTTTTATTTTATTTTATGTATTTTAATTTTTTAATGTTTATTTTATTTTTTTTTTTGAGAGAGAGAGAGAGAGAGAGAGAGAGGGAGGGAGACACAGAATCCAAAGCAGGCTCCAGGCTCTGAGCTGTCAGCACAGAGCCTGATGCAGGGCTTGAACTTAAAAACTACGAGATCATGACCTGAGCCAAAGTCGGATGCTTAACCAACTGAGCCACCCAGCTGCCCCTCAGATCACTTTTAAATCATTGTATTTAATGCAAACAAAGCTTTGTCAAGTTTATTAATTACCTTGGATAATAACTTTGCTATGTACAATGTAATCATTTGGTAATAATAAACTTTCACTTATATTTCCCTTAAAATATATTTCTCTGTAAAATATTTTCTTTTTGTAAATATTGTCTAATTTATGTAGGCACACTACTAAGTATTGTAGAGTTTTTTTTCTTTTTTTTTGGTTTGTTATTTTGGATCCATATATCTTTTTATAAAGTTACTTTTTATTGGAATGAAGATAGTGTGAAAATACACAAATGATGTCCCCGTGTGGATTGATGATTTGTATTCTGTTAAACTATAATGGGGAGGAGACTGCAAATGCTTTTCTTTCTTAGGATAGAAATGTAATATACAATGCACCTGGAATTTTGACTCTTCTTTATGTAGCACACAAAGGTATTTATTTTTTCAGTTTCTATGAAATTTGGTGGGGAAAATCTCTATTTGGCAGGTATTAAGCTATTTGGTAGAGATAAACTCTATTATAAGTGGATTCTTTATCCTGTTCTAAAATCTTAGAGGAAGGCATAAACCCACATTTCTCAAACTGTGGTATAAAGGCCTGCTCTCTCAGAATCACCCCGAATGCCTGTTAGCAATGGATATGATTAAGGGCCACCCCTAATCTTCTGCAATAGCATTTCTCTGGAGGGGACAGAGGAGACTGCATTTTAATTACAGTTCCAGGTACAGATCATGCCCACAAAAGCCTGAACACTACAAAGGGCCTTGTGTAGGTTTCCATCAGATCTGATCACACTCAAAAAGCTGGCTGTGATAAATAAACACCCTTGACTCCAGAGCTAATTTTCAGAGAAAGAGCTGGAAGGTCTATCTAAAATCTACCAATCTTATGCTGCTTTTCCTATTGGCTTTCTTAGTTCCATCTACATTGTCATCATTTCTCAACACTGTTATGTGAATCCTGTAACATTTACCCCTTTTTGGCTCTCCCTTTGTCAAAAGGGATGCAGTCTATTTTCCTTCCTAGATTCTAGACTTCTCTTGATTTCTCCCACTAGTGTCACGTATATTTCTTCAAGTCCTTGTTAGATGCGAACATTTAATTTGATAATGAAACCAAAGACACTTTCTACAGGTACAGTTAATCCAGGAACTCCAGCAATCACAGCAGGCAGTGCTGTAGCCACAGTGCTGGGATATGACCCAGCCCCACAGCTATCAATAACTGTCCCAACGCATTCTGAATGCCAGATGTGACATGTGCTGAGTTACAAGAAGGAATTTTACACAGTTAACTTTAAAGAAACTTCATGCTAAACACAAAGATCTGAAGGGGACGTTCACAACCCATGTAAGGAAGTGTGGCAATGTCATGCAAGGGACCAGGCTCCGCCTCTCTCTTGTTCTGTCACAATTAGTAAGATAGAGAATCTCTGTGGGACCCAGGAATGGGGATAGTGAACCCCTGTGATGGAGATAGTAACAGCTTCTTAAAGCTGCTATGCAGATTAATGAGATAATGATGCCGATAAGTGCAATAGTAGAAATCTGTACAAAATCCTTGAGGTTTCAGGGGATAAAGTACCTAATTATGTCTTGAGATGTGGCAGAGGAGGGCCCAGGACAGGACTTACTGAGGTAGCTGGGTCAGAGTCCAGTGCTCCCAGAGGAAGCATGTAGCAGCGTAGGACAAGAGCAGTTGTTATGGAGTTCTGGAAAGCCACAGAAATCTTAAATCAAGGCAGAGTATCAAACAAACCCATGAGAACTGCAGGCCCACTCTGGTAACAATGCATCTCCTCTAAGGAGCCCTGCCACTTAGTCAATGGCTTAAACACATAGTGGATTAAATTGGAAGGAACTGGATTCCATTAAGCAGATTAGATTATCTCTAGACTGCCTGAAAGTAGTAGTCTTGTTTTTTGTTTTTTAAACCTGTTTAGGACCACTTACTGCCTGTGTTTTCAGGAAGAGCTATGGTAGCAAAACATGTGTAGAGTTCAGAAACAGTGGCCACGTCTCCCACGTACCCATCAGGCAAAATCAAAATTGCAACAAAGGGATGTTTTGGGAGTAGGGTGGATCTTGATCTTTTAGTCATTCTCACAGAATACACATGTTGGTGAGAAACGAAACAGAGACCTCTAGGATCATCAGGTTGAGAGAATATTTAGAATTGTCTTAACAGGGGTAAGTAGGTAATCAATGTGATCAGTGCCAAAAAGAAATAAATAAAAAGTAAAACGAAAGCAAACTCTGCTGATGTTTTCTGTAAATATATACTAGGAAAACTAAGTGAACATCAGTCTAAGAAGTCTGGCCATTTATAGAATTCTGATCAACATGGTTAAAAGTAGGAGAATATTAAAGTGAAAGTATTTTTAGGCTTGGAGAAGACCTGAACTTATTTGATGTCCATTAGGGAAGGGCCTGTTTAGAACAGAGTAAAGATAGGATGGGCAGGGGCAAGGAGGTAAATCTCAAGACACGGGTTATCTTAATTAGAATTGGAATGAACCAGCATTCCATAATCATTTTCTGTATCTTCATCATGAATGGCACATTTATAACTTTTTTTTTAAAAGTCAAATAACACATAAGATGGTACTATTTGGTTGATGATGATTTTTCCAAGTATAGTAGAAAACTCCCTAGGTTACCAGTATGAGGTTCAGAGGGTAAAGATTAAAGGTCCTTTTATATCTGTTGCAACAACCTTACTCATGTATACCACTATGGGTTTCGGAAAATGTTATTTCATCCACGGAGTTTTAACAGACTTCTAGAGACTTCCTAAGTATTTTGACCATTAATCTAACAGCTTCATTCCTTGTCCTTTTCAACATCTTTCATGGCTTCTTTAGAGAGCCCTGCTGCATCACAGCGAAGAAAATGTGGTTTTACTAATGTCCAGTACATTCAGTGAGTCCTTCCTAAACTGAAAAAAATGGATGGCAATAATAACAGCAATAAAAGATTCTAACCATACATGTCCATGGCACCCAAATAATCACTGAGATGGACTATAGACCCCAGCAAGTGTCTAAGGTCCTTTGTAACTACCACTGCAAACTTTGGTTGGATCCACAGGCTTTCAAGCTCAACTAGGACATCACTGAGTTATATTAAGCCATGGGCATGTGCTTATGTAGTTGGTGAGGGAATGCACTTCAGTTCTAAAGTTGGTTCTATATTAAGGTTGTGTCTTTTGTCATTCTGGATATAGTTTCTGCAGTGGTGAAAAGGAGGGTATCTCATTTTTACCCATGTATTCTCCATATGTGATCCCTGGATCAGTTTTATCTGTATCACCCAGAAACTTGCTAGAAATTCAAATTTGGGCTCTACCCTAGAGCTACGGAATCAGAATCTCTGACAGTATAGCCCAGCAATCTGTATTTTAATGAACTCTGCAGGTGATTTTCTAGCACAATAAGGTTTGAGAATTATTATTCCAAGCAAATAGAATCGAAATATAGGAAGAGAGGTAAGTATGGACTGTGAAAACAAGATGGCCTTTTACATTAAATAAAGGAAACTTGCAAAACCCTACACACTAGATTTGTGTTAGGAAAGCTTACTTTTAAATATATGAAAATAACCTGCTCCCTTTTAGTTATCATACTGTGTTACTCTTCACCATCCTTTTATCCACAAGCCAACACTGTGCTGTTACTTTAGTAATACCAGTCAGCTTTTTGAAGTGTAATCTTTTGCATGTTAATTCTTGGTAATAATTTCTTTACAGCCACCACTCTGAAAAATATAGGAAACTAAGAATAAGATATCTTTTCAGTAAGCTTTTTAAAATATAATAAATTTCCTGGAACAATGTAGAACACTATTTCAGATTTAAAAACAAGGTATATTCATTAATTTCAGTCATTTATAACAGGGCATTTTTATCAGTAATCTGAATCCTAATTTATCTAAAATTTTAATTACTAGGTATTTTTTCTCTACTAACTTTACCATGCATTCAACCATGACTGTCAAACTATTAATTAGTTTAGAGTGATAAATTTGCCCTTCCAAAAATTAATGGAAGATGAGAAGTCTAGTTCTGTGAGATGAAGTGATATCCACAGTGTAAGAAATGTATTTTCTTTTTATACTGATACTCAGAGACATACAATAAATCAAAGAGAAGAACTATTAAATGAGAGCATTTAAGGAAGATGGGTGAGAAAAGAAATGGTTTTGTTTGGTGACTCCTTCAGTCAGAAAAAAGCCATGTTGCTGTTTTTTTGAAGCCTTTTGACACCAATTCAAGATTTCAGATATTGAGGAAAATCCCATGTTCTTATAAAGCTTTCTTTTTTTGGAAAAATGTGTAGAAATCTCAGCATGCTAAAAATGTTAGAAACACTGGAGAACTATTCTTTCACTTTGCTCTTGCTTTAGGAAGTAACTTCCTAATCGATACATTGTAATTCCTTTTCTCTCATTGCTACATGTTGGTATACAGAGTGCATCCCACTGGCTAGAGTGAAGCAAATAACTCTATTCCTCACATTGATAAAATGCTAGACCAGTGGTTACATAAATGAGCTTGTATCCAGCCAGCAATCCTCCTCAGAGCTCTGTATTTAGGTCTCTGGCCCAGATTTTCTCAACCTTTTAGGCTGCCGTATATTTAGAGTAGAATACAAATGAGTTTCAGAGGAACATAAATTATCTAAAATTGTTCCCTACTGCAAAAAAAAAAAAAAAAAAAAAAAAAGTTCAGATGTTTATTCATAAAGATTTCCTTTGATTACTTGTATGCTATTTTCCATCAATGCGCATTCTGTTTCCGATATAACATAAAAGTGGTCATATATTGGTATCAAGTCCACTTTTTAGGTTACTTTTTGGTACATGTATATCTTATAAATAATAGTTTTGTTCTATTTGTAGGATTAAAAAAATGTCTTTGGGCCTGTGCAGAGGGTAATGGTTCTATATTTATCTTAGGCTTCTTATTCTGGAAAATCTTTGCTATCTGAATTCTACATTGTCTTGGACTACTTGGTATGTATGTAGTTGTGAATAACAACCTAATGCATTTTTCCTGCTCTAATTGGAATACACGTCTCTGGTTAGTTAATCTGGTTAAAGGGAACTGATAATGAGATAAAGGTTGAAAGTTCAAGCTCCCCATTGATCAGTTATCTTCATAAGGAGGAGAACCCAGTGTCCACACTCTTGTGCTGGAAGACTACCACCTCACAAATGTAATATGTTGCATGTGAATAAAATTTATGAGCTTAAGGATAGTTGATCAGGAACACAAAACCACAAATAGAGAAACAGCCCAAATTAAGATAAGCCCAAACAGGAGGAGATTTATACATTCATTCAAGAATTACACATATATATATGTGTATATATATTACCTAGAAAATTAACTTGCCTCCATTGAAAGAAATAAATTCTTGGTGAAACATCACAAAGAGATGGGTTTACAGATTTTTAAATTTATAGATTCTGTATTGTTAAAAACCTTTGTTTTTTTCCAGTTAAGAAATGTGTGTTTGGAGTGTCAATGGTAAAAGAACATTAAAATAAGTATATAGATCAGAGTTAAATGAACAAGCACTGAATGTATCTGACAATGGCTTTTGCTTCCAGTCTCCATCTGCACTGTTCAGAACCCTACTGTTACTCATCTACAGCATTGCTGGGTCCTTTAACTGATCGCTCACTTCAGTTTTCTCTTTTGAGTATATCCTCTATACCCCTATCAGGCTGATCTTTCTACAGATTACTAATCATATTTCTGTGTTTCTAACAAGCAAAACTGGGGATAAAGAGGGTGCTTTGGTGGTGAAGGGAAAAAGTAGGCATTATTTATGGCAAACTGTAGCCTTCTTCCAGGGCTGCATGCTCCATATACTTCTCTTTGTGCCCCGGTTTTGTTATCCTTATCCTCTACCCATGGCTTCATGAATTCCTCTTCAGTTGGCACCAACCCCATCCAGAGACCTGTCTGTACTGGGCTTAATAGTGTCCCTTCACAAATTCCTGTCCATCCAGAACCTCAGAATGTGACCTTGTTTGGAAATATTCTTTGCAGATGTAATTAGTTAAGATGAGAGCATATGGATAGGGTGGGCCCAATGTGACACGTGAAGACAAAGATGTGACAAGACAAGCACAGGTTGGAGTGATGTGTCTGGAAACCAAGGAGTGACAAGGATTGCAGCCACCACTAGAAGCTGGAGAAAACAAGGAAGGATTCTTCCAAGAGCCTTCAGTGGAAGCACGGCCCAGCTGTTACCTTGACTTCAGATCTTCAGCCTCCATAACCATGAGACAGTAACTTTCTGTCCTTTGAAGCCACCCAGTTTGTGGTGCTTTTTTACAATATCTCAAGGAAGGTCATAAACACCATGCAACACAGTTCATTGCATAAAACATCTGCTCAGACTCTGATTTTTGTCCCCTTATCCGACTCTCTCAATTCATCCTATCCTCTAATGGATTACTCATTTTTTCTTAGATTTTATTTTGGAATAAATATAAACCAACAGGAAGTTGCAAGGATAGTACAGGGATGTCCAGTTTAGCCTTCCTGCAGTTTTCTCTGATGGTTATTTCTTATATACTTAGAGTATAATATTGAAAACGAGAAACTGACATGGGTACATTGTGTGTATATAATTTTATGTCATTTTATGACATATGTAAATTTCTGTAACTGCTACTGTAAGTAATCAAGATACAGAACTATTCAATCAGTACAAAGACTGTGTATATTCACACCCTTCCCTTAACCCCTAGAAACCAGCCTGTTCTCTACCTTTATAATTCTGTAATTTCAAAATATTATATAAATGGTAATGTTACCTTTGAGATTGGCTTTCTTTTTGAGCATAATGACCTTTTAGTGCATCAATAGGTTGTTTGTATTGTTGAGTAACATTCCATGATATGGATTTTTTTCCATTTATAAACTTTAATTTACACATTTAATATAACTTAAATTATAATTATACTAAATTATAACTTGGTAACTAAAGTTTCCTTTAGTAAGTTTGGTTAACCATTCAGTTTTTGAGAGATACTGTGCTGTTTCTAGTTCTTGGTTATTACAAATAAAACTATTATAGGGGCGCCTGGGTGGCTTAGTCGGTTAAGCATCCGACTTTCGCTTAGGTCATGATCTCGCAGTTCGTGGGTTCGAGCCCCGCGTCGGGCTCTGTGCTGACTGCCAGCTCAGAGCCTGGAGCCTGTTTCAGTCTGTGACTCCCTCTCTCTCTGACCCTCCCCTGCTCACCCTGTCTCTCTCTCTCTTCTAAAAATAAATAAAACATAAAAAAAATAAAACTATTATGATCAGTTGTGTACAAATATTTGAGTGGACATAAGTTTTCATCTCCATGGATAAAATGCTCAGCATTGAAATTGCTGGGTCCTATGGCAGTTACATGCTTACTTATTTCTTTTTAAGAAACTGCCATAATATTTTCCAGAGTGACTGTACATTGTAATTTGCCATTAAGAATGTTTGAGAGATTCAGTTTCTCCAAGACCTTGCCAGATTAGATATTTTTACTATTTTAAAAAAATTAGTTATTCTAGCAGTTGGTTAATTAAGCATCTGACTTTGGCTCAGGTCATGATCTCATAGTTGGTGAGTTTGAAACCCGTTTCATACTCTCCCTCTCTCTCTGCTTCTAATGGGATTCTCTCTCTCTCCCTCTCTCTGTGCTCTTAGTGGGATTTTCCCTCTCTCTCTTTCTGCCCCTTGATCACTTGCACACTTTCTTTCTCTCTCAAATAAGTTAATAAGTAAATAAAAAGAAATATGTTAAAAATTATTTATTCTAATAGATATTGTGGTATTTCATTGTGATCTTGATTTGTGTTTCCTTAATGCTAAGAGGTTGAATATGTGGTTATTTTACATCTGTATGTGCTCATTAGTCAAGTATCTTGTTTGTCCATTTTCTATTCTATTCTGTATTTCTATTCTATATTTCTATTTTCTATATATTGTTCATTTTTTAACGTTTAAATTTCAAAGACTTTAATGTTGAAATTTGAGAGACCTTTGTATGTTGTAGTTACAAATGTTCATCAGATATGTGATTCTGCAAATATTTTCTCTACATTCATAGCTTGCATTTTCATCCTTTTAATAGTATCTTTTGTAGAACACAATTTTTAAAATTTTGATGAAGTACAGTTCATCAGTATCTTTCTTTTCTGTTTGTGCTTTTGGTTTTATATCTCTTTACGTAACCTTAGGTCCAAACAATTTTCTCTTGAGTTTTATTTTGAAAGTTTTACAGTTGTTAATTTTACATTGTAATCTGTGATTAATTTTCAGTTGTTTTTTACATATGGTATAAAATTTAGGTAGAAGTCCATATTTTTGCCCGTGTATGCTCAATTGCTCCAGAACTATTTATTAAAAAAACTACACTTCCCCAATGATTTGCTTTTGTTCTTTTGTATGGGTCTGTTTCTGGATTCTCTGTTTTGTTCCATAGATCTTACATCAGTCCCTCCACCAACATTACATAGTCTTTATTAAAATATAATAATTCTTGAAATTGGGTACAGTAGTTCACTCACTTTTATTCTGTTTTTAAAATGGTTTCAGCTATTTTTCTTTGTCTTTCCATATACATTTTAGAGTAATTTTTGTCTAAATGTTCTAAAAAATGTGATAGGATCTTGGTGAAAATTGTGTTAAACCTGTATGTAAATTAGTAGCAAATTGACATCATTACTCTGTTAAATATGTTAATTCATGGACATTGCATTTATTTTTTTAGATTTTTTTCAGCTGTCTTTTGTAATTTCAAGTCTGATACAGTATTTGCTAGATTTATGTTTAAATATTCTTTTATTGACTGTAAATGGTCTTGTGCTTAAAATTTCTGTTTCCATGTGGTAATAACTAATGTAAAGAAACGCAATTGATTTTTGAATGGTGCTCTTGTATCCTGTGACCTTGCTGAACTTATTTATGACTTTTTGGCCTTTTTGAGTAGATTGCTTGGCATTTTCTACATAGACCATGATGTCTTTTTTAAATAAGAACAATTTAATATCTAATTTTAAGACTTGTATGCCTTTTATTTCTATTGCTTGTCTTGCTGCTCTGTTTAAACTTCCAGTACTATGTTGAGTAGTAGTGATAAGAATGGATATTATTTTCTTGTTTGCAATCTTAGGGGGGAAATAGTATTTTATCAGACTGGCTATAAATTTTCTATCTACACTATATCAGGTTTAGAAAGGTATCCTTCTATTTCTGGTTTACAGAGAATTTTTATTATGAATGGGTATTAAACTTTGACAAATGCTTTTTCTGCATCAATTGATATGATCATTTGATTTTTCTTCTTTAGTTTGTGAAATAGTAGACTACATAGATTGATTTTCAAATGCTAAACCAGTTTTGCATCCCTAGAATAAACCACACTTGCTGATACAATTAATTCTTCCGTATTTTGATAAATATGATTTCTTAATATTTTGTTAAGAATTTTTGCATCTAATCCATTGGTGATATTGGTCTGTAGTTTCATTGCATTTTTTTCATCTGGTTTCCTATATGAATAAATCTAGATCATAGAATGAGTTGGGAAGTATTGATTTCTCTATTTTATGGAAAAGAATGTAGAGAATTTATATTAATCATCTTTGACTATTTGGTAGAGATCTTCTACCATGAAACCACTGAATCTGTATATTTCCTTTTTGGAAGTATTTGCTTATAAATTTAATTTCCTTAACAGTTATAGGATTGTTAAAATAATTCACTTCATCTTAGTTGAATTTTGGTAGTGTACTTTTCCAGAAATTTTCCATTTTATCTAATTTATCAAATTTATATGTGTAGAATTGTTTATCCTATTCCTGTCTTATCCTTTTGATTTCTACAGTGTCTGTAATGATGCCCCTTACTTCATTCCTTTGGTTAGTAATTTGTGTCTCCTTCCTTTGTTTTTTCTTGATCAGTTTTGCTAGAGGTGTGTCAATTTTATTACTTTTTCCAAAGAATGAATTTTTGTTTCATTGATTTTCAGCTTTTAATTTCATTGCTTTATGCTCTTTATTACTTATTTTCTTTTGCCTGCTTATGGTTCATTTTGGTCTTTTGCTAACTGCTTAAGTGAGGAGGTTAGACGATTGATTTGAGACTTTTACTTTTTCCTACTATAAACATTTAGTGTCAAAAAATTTGCCTCTCAGCACTTCTTTAGCTATGCCCCATATTTTTGTGTTTATTTTCATTTTTATTAAATTTGACCTGTGAATTATTTATTTATGTGTTTTTAATGTTTATTTATTTTTTAAAATATATTTTGTCTTTTTAAAAAGTTATTTATAAATTTATTTCAAAAGGCAGAGAAAGTGAGCAGGTCAGGGGCAGAGAGAGAAAGAAGAAAGAATCCCAAACAGGCTCTGCACTGTCAGTGAGGAGCCCCACGTGGGGCTCAGACTCATGAACCATGAATTTATGGCTTGAGCTGAAATCCAGAGTTGGATACTTAACCTACTGAGCCACGCAAGTGCCCCTATTTATTTATTTTGAGAGAGAGAGAGAGAGAGAGGAATGTATGCATATGGAGACTGACGTGGGGCTCGAACTCACAAATCATGAGATCATGACCTAAGCCAAAATCAAGAGTTGGACACTTACCCGACTGAGTCACTCAGGTGCCCTTGACCTGTGAATTATTTAGTCATACATCTTTAGTTTCTAAGTGTTGGAGAGTTTCTTGTTATCTTTCTGTTATTGATTTATATTTTTATTATATTCCGGTCAAATAACATAATCTATATGATTCCAATTATTTTAAATTTGTTATTTTTTTAGAAGTTGAATATATGGTCTATCTTGGTATATGTTCTCTAGACACTTAACAATGGTATTGAGTGGAACACTCTATATGTTGATTATATACTTTTGTTTGATGTTGATGAGTTATTTTTTTGTCTCTTCTAGTAATTGGTGAAGAGGTATTTTATAGTCTCCAAATGTAACGGTGGCCATGTCAGTTCTGTCAGTTTTTTCTTCACATATTGCAGAGCTCTGCTATTTGTAATATACACACTTAATGCCCCTCTCTGTCACTGGAAGCTTTCTTTGCTCTTAAGTCTGCTTTATCTAATATTAACATAACTACTTCTGGTTTTTTGGATTCATGTTTGTATGATATATCTTTTTTCATTGTTTACCTTTGTATATTATTATATTCAAATTAAGTTTATTAGAGTCAGCATAGAGTTTTATAGCTTTATTGATTCACATTGCCAATTTTTGTCTTCTAATTGGTGCATTTAGAAATTTATGTTTAATATCACTCATGATATCTTGAAACTTAAGTCTGCCTTAAACTTAAACTTTACTTTAACTTTTTTTTCTGTTTACATTTTTATACCAGCCTGTTGGTTAGTTGAGCAATATTAAGAGCTCTATTTTAGTTTACCTATAGTGTTTTCAGTACATCATTTTGCATAGCATTTTTAACGGTTGTTATAATAATTACTACACACACACACACACACACACACACACACCTGTATATTTAAATATATATATACATAGGGGCACCTGGGTGGCTAGGTTGGCTAAGCGTCCGACTTCGGCTCAGGTCATGATCTCATGGTTCATGGGTTCGAGCCCCGTGTCAGGCTTTGTGCTGACAGCTAGCTCAGAGCCTGGAGCCTGCTTCACATTCTGTGTCTCCCTTTCTCTCTGACCCTCCCCTGCTCACACTGTCTCTCTCTCTCTCAGAAATAAATAAAACATTAAAAAATAATTATTAAATATATATACATACACATATATGTGTGTACACATGTGCACAAACATAAGCTCATATGTACACTTCCACACATCTCACAGTCTACTGGTGTTGCTGTTTAATCAGTTCACATGAAGTGTAGCAACCTTATTCACGTTTTAAAAAATACTCCATTTATAATATAATTGTCTTATTTTCTTTACATATATTGAGAACCACATTATAGTGCATAGTTACTATTTCCACCCTCAAACTTAATCTAGAAAACAGAAGTGGAGAAGAGGAGTAGATTCTATCTATACATAATTTTGCTCTGTATGTATTCTCTTTTCCTTTCCCATTATCCTTTTTTCCTCTCCTTCATATTCTTTGAGAACTTCCTATAGCTTTTGTTTCAGGGTACGTTGTTATGGTCTGAGTATTTGTGTCCCCTCAAACTTCACTTGTTGAAATCCTAACACCCATGTGACAGTGTTAAGAAGTAGGGCCTCTGGGAGGTGATGAAGTCATGAGGAATCCCAATCCTCACGAATGGGATTAATTCCCTTGTAAAAGAGACCCACAGAGTTCCCTTGCTACTTATGCCATGTGAGAATACAACAAGAAGTCTAGGACCCAGAAGAAGGTTCCCACTTGACCGTATTGATACTCTGACCTTAGGATTCCAGTTCCAAAGCTGTGGAAAAATAAACGTTGTGTATAAATCACTCAGTCTGTGGTATTTTGTTATAGCAGCCTGAAAAGACTAGGATGTCCATTTGTTCGTCCATTGTGACAAACTCTCCTACTTTGTTTTATCTGAAAATGTCTTGATTTTGTCTTCATTCTGAAAGGATATTTTCACTGATGTGAAATTCTGGGTTGACAGTATTTTTTTTCCCAGCACTTGAAATATGTTGTACATCTTCTTTTTGATGAGAAATCTATTATCAGTTGATTTGTAGGTAATGCATTGTTTCTCTGGTTGCTCTCATCTTCAGTTTTCTGAAGTCTGCCTGTGATATGTCTTGGTTTGTGTCTCTTGGTTTGTCCTACCACGACCCTCCACCACACATACTTCAGATATCAGTTATAAGCCCAGGATATTAATTGTGCTTCTGGGCAGAATGGGCGTTCCCATGACTCCTCTTTCCCTGGCTTCGATTAATTTGCTACAGCCTTCCAGAAGTCAAGAACTATTTTACTTAGTAGATCATTACTTTATTATAAAGGCTATAACTAAGAAATGGCCAGATGGAGGAGATGCTTAGGGCATCTATGCAAGGGATGGAGAAAGGATACAGTTTCTATGTCCTCCCCAGGGGCACCATGCTTCCAGCACTTTTCCATCTTCACCAACTCCAAAGTTCTTTAAGCCCTGTCCTTCTGGGTTTTTATGAAAGCCCCATTGCATAGGCATGATTGAGTAAATCATTGGCCCTCGGTGAGTCAAGTTGATCTCCAGCTTTATGCCCCTCCTCCGAGATTGGGATTGGGACTGAAGGTTCCAATCCTCTAATTACATGGTTGGATCCACTGGCAACCAGTGCCCATCCTTACAGGTTTTTGTCCAAAACTCACCTTATTAACATAACAAAAGACACTTTTATAGTTGTTTCACATGAGACATTCCAAGGATTTTAGAAACTCTGTGCAAAATCCAAATATATATTTTTTACTATAAATCACAATGTCACACCTTCTTCTCTTTGCTTAAGTCGTGGGTTTGTTTTAGACAACAAAAGGAGATGTTGCGAGTGAAGCTTTTTTGAATACCGCCCTGCACAGTGCTAGATGTATGTAATAATTTTCTTAAAAATCATGACTGATATATGCTCAATATCCCCCATAATATTTGGAATACAGAGGGTACTCTCTAGTCTCTTGAATTTATTTGTTCAAAGTCATGGGTGGGAAAGGGTGAGCAGTAAGAAAGTAAATGAGCTCTCAGCAACCACTTATTTGATAACAATAAAAAGATATTTAATGAATTGCATTCTTTGCTGGTGGAAGTCATAGCTCAATGATGAAGAGAGGGCAAGGATGAAAGTTTTTCTTCTATAAAAATAGTTAGCATAAAAATCTGGAGCAGTCAGTCACAAGTTTCCCTAAGGATCTGGACCGTGGGTGAAATTAAGAGTGTTTTCCCTTCTCGATCCAAATGAATGCAGCAATTGAACCATCAAGTTGTTGCCAGAATGCTTTCAAAGCATTAGAAGGAAGATCCAAAGAAGCATGAGGAGTAATAAAAATAACACTCCTACATCTTCATTTTATTAGAAGAAATACTAAGTGATGCAATGTGGAGGAAGCTTCTCTTACTTGCTACCTCGTCTATTTAGGAAGCAAACAAGATGGTTGAAGTTCCTAGGTGTGCCAACTGTTTTTCTGTTTAAGAGGTTTAAATATAAAGCTGATGTTGGCATTATTAACCCAAAAAGAATTCTTTCACTGAGATTGCTCTAGCAGTGAGAGCACCGGTTCTTCAATGGAGCAAGATTAGAGTAGGGTGAATCTCAGCTCTCACCTGTTGTGAGACCACAGCCTGGGATGGAATGCCAGCCTGAAGAGTCAGGTGTTTTAGAAACCAATGTCATTTTCTGAGATCAATGTGTAGATTGGGAAGGCTCATCCACCCCATGCTTGCATTAGTCAACCCGAATCTTACTTTCCGACAATGGTGTGGCTTCCTTGTATAGAACTATCTGCACTCCAAGTCTCCTTTCTGGCTGCACGATGGCCCCCTACCAGACATGCTTTTTTATTCTTTTCTAATTTGCTGATTTGAGGGTTCCTCCTGGTTGGCTCCTTTCTTAGCATGCAGTATACCAGAAGTCTTACTGAGACCTCCCTCAGGGTACACCTTGTTGACAGTTGGCCTTTCGGCAACCATTACTCTTGGAAATACAGCTCTGCTCGCAGAGTTGATATTAGATGTTGAGTAAACAGGCCAGATTGTCCCTTCTCCATCCTTTTGCAAGACTGGGAAGAGTTTTCTACTAGAATTCCCCACCTCTGTGATCTCCCTTGATTCTTTTTCTCAAACTTCTATATCACTTACCGTAGGATATGAAGCTGCTTGCCTCTTCATTTTCCTGTCTATGAACATTCTTTCCCCATTTTTCAGAATGTGTAAGTTTGAACCCACACAGTCTTTTTTCCCTGCATCTATTTTTCTTAGAGGTGAATAAAAGTCTGAACTTTTATAAAGACACAAGTCAAATATTTTGAGAGTTGTCAAAATTCTCACCTTCTTACTACAGAAATGTATACTGTATATCCAAGAACAGTCCTGGTATGTCCTCGTGTATTTAGCTCAGTTCAACTTCGAGTCATTTGTCAGTTGAGATTCCGAAATTCAGGCAAAGGAGATTACTTTTGGATTCCGTCCAGTATCACAGGTCTTAACAGATAACTGTCCTATGTAGACAGTCTCAATAGGTCCTAAACAAGCCATCGAAGGCAGAGTGGAATAAAAGAGGACATCTGCGACTAGACAAGCAAGCGCTAACCTGACAGCAAGGAAGTCCAGATGGAGTTCCTTTGAAAAAGATTTGGGTTAATCATTAGGACAGATGTCCAGGCATGGCCTGCACCTGCCACAATCAAACTAAACTAAAGACAATTTGCTGAAGACAAGTTTTGGTTTTATATCAAAGATCTACTGAGAAAAAAGCAAGGGAAAAGGTAGTTCATGAAGAATCAGAATTGCAAAATTTAGAAAACTTGGCCTCTTTATGGCTAGCTTTCTGCCTACAACAAATACACTCAGAATAGTATAAAAACGATTGAAAAGGGTTTAAAATGTGTAGCGATATTAATGAAAATTAATTGGACATGTTACATACAAATATGCAATAATATGAATTAAGTGTGTCATAGTCCAGAGACACACTATGCTTTGCCATACATACTCTTTCTTGAACACTTAAAATATGTTACAGTATAGATAAAGAACATTGTATTGATATGTATGTGCAATATTTGGACAGCTTTTCTGGTTCTTTTAGTGTGTAATCCCAGTGACACCCTCAACTCTGGTTGTGTTCTTTCCTCCGCCTGAAAAAATATCTTACCCATTCTAACTCTCAGTGGGTTCATGCTTATTCTCAACCTTTCTCTTAGATTTATTTTTCTCCAGGATGCTTTCACAATCTTGGATGAATTATTTTCAGTAAAACTTCCCCTGTCATCACATGCATTCTCCATTGACATGACTTTTTCCCTTGTCCATCACACAAAAGAATATCTCATTCATTAAGGAATCTTCAGCTTCTGGAAGTGTGCCTAGTTCACATAGGCAGATGATGATACTAGTAGAAAGAATGGATGATACAACTGGTAATTTATTATGTGTATTTAACATGCTAAAAATGAAGTGCCTTTTCTTCAGCCATTGCAAACTTTCTCAACAAGGTTAGAACTTGTTTTCTTTTCCTGAGAACTATTATAACATATTTTATTTTGCCTAAAATTGTATTCTAACAATAGGTATTGTTCCCAAGCAGACAGACTCTTCTGGGACTACACACTTATGAAATATACAGGAAGTTATATAAGAATAAGAAAGTTACCATTATATAACCTGCAATCTTGAGAAGTGAATACCTATGTAAATTTCAATGATACAAATTCATTTGGTTACTGGATACTTACAGCCTCCTCTTTAAACAGTAGATCCATAACTGTTTCATAACTTTGTAGCTTTCCAGCATGATATGGTCTTGATTCCTTTTCCAATTTTGTGACAACTGAATTGCACAGCTAGCACATTTATTTTCCAAGTTTAGGAAGTCATCAGTGTTGTGTATTTCCACACTTAAATTAGACAATTTTGGTAAACTACAGATAGTTTCAAAGTTATTATTTTAAAGAAGTGTATTTCTAAGGTTTTTGATGAGTATAGAATAAACCAGTGTTTTCCAACTTTATTTCATATGAATCATCCTGAGATTTTGTTAAATGGAGATTCAGATTCAGCAGGTCTGGAGGAAGGGCCGAGATTCTGAATTTTTAACTAGCTTTCTATGAGGGCCTATGTGTCGGCCCATGGACCAAGACCTCAAAATGAGAGTTCTTATCTGCTTCACTTGAGCTTCATAATGCTCAAAATAGAATCCATAGTAAGTTTGGTAATAAAAATACAATAGATGAATAGTTAAAATTTCGTTGCTTCTTGTTAACTGTTAATGTGAATTATTCTGTTTCTCATAATACTCATTGTCGATTTTAAAAAGGCCTTTGCAGCATGAGTTTTGAAAGCAGATTTCTGGGATTTGATTTCTGGATCACCCCTTTAGTGGCTGGTTGTCTTTGGGGAAACTAATTATCTTATGAAATTGAGTTAACATTGGGTAGGACTAAACTTAAGATCCCTTATCTAGGAGTTGTTTTCAGAAAAATAGGCAAATTCACATAAAATAGCATTAAACATGAGATATGGTCATAATAATACTGATTCTTGCCCTTTAGAAACTGACAAAAGAATTATCCAATTTTTGGGTTGAAAGGGATTTATTTTATGGTCGTCTAACTCAAACTTTCATGTGGTATTTGAATCCCATTTGATAAAATGCCCATCCTCGCCCAAGAGGATGAAAACCCATGGCACTTGAGTTTAATTTAATCACCGAAACACCTATACTGGAGCTTCAACCTACCTTCTTGGAACGACTTGCCTTGGGGCTTCGTTCTTTTCTGCGGATTCATAGAGAAAGAGGCTCATTGTTGGTCCATGTGCTGATCCTTCAATGTATGTCAGTTACAACTAACTTATCCCCTTGCTTTTACCTTTTCAGATTGAAATCACAGACTCTTCAATTTATACTCCTTCCTATCTGTCCTTTAAACTCATCTATAGTCCCTCCATACCTCTTAAAATAGACCACCCGGAGGTGAGTGCCATGTTCCTGGGGTTGGACTAATCCCTGGACATGCACTCTAGAATGGGTTCTTCCAAGTTTATTGTCCTGACTGCCCTAGTTCTCTTGATACAACTCATAATCACATTAGCACTTATGGCCACATCACAGTGTGGGCCTACAATTGCAGCTGACTACACCCTACACTCTCTCATGTGCCGCTCTGTTACCCTTCTCTCCAGTTCTCCTGTGTAGTAGGGTTTAGGGGCCTCATAGAAGAACCTACCATGATTCCTGTTAAATTCATTCCTGTTATGTAAGCCTCGGGCCAGGCTATATGGACTTAGATAATTTTCCATCAACAAATTTGCTATTCCTTTAAATTTGTGTAAAAGGTAAAAATTGTATATATTAGCCTGACATTTGTCATATAAATCCCCAAAAGAAGTCTTAAAAGGAAGAGTTCTAAAGAAACAAACATAATGACCAATGATACTTAAGGAATATCTTTGAATTGATTTTTTATAAAATTCTGATTAATCAAAGAAAGGGTTACCATAAGGGATTTTATTTACAGCTACTTTTCCCAGACTTGTGTTTTAGTGTTAACAGGAAGATGAATTTTTAATATATATTTATTTAATGGGAAATTATCTCATTTATAGGTTAACCAGTCTCTATAGATTTTCCTCATTTCCGTCCTATTACTTAATTCTTGGTTATTTAAGTTTTGCTTTTCTTTTTCTTTCTCTAAATGCCTGAAGGAAACAGACACTAAATTTAAGACCATCTAATCAGCAAATTTTGTCAGACCTCTGGAAGGAGACTGAAGTGACTGCACATTAATTCTAGTGGCTTTTTGCAATTATCTATATATTCCAATATTTCCTTTCCTTTCAAGTGAAGAGAAGACCTCTTAAAATTGGCTATAGATAGATAATTTTGATAATTTTGATAAAGAAAAAATATTGGCTTAAATGTGTCAACTCTATGAGTGTAGCCTGTAATTTTAATATATTTTTTGGCTCAATGTTCTGATAGTGTGTATGGTAGTTTTATGGCCATGACACTCAATGGCAAACTTTGCTCCTGACTGGAAAGACCTCACTTTTGAGAAAAACCCAAGGATAAGAAGATGGATGAGGAGGGTAGAATCCAAAGTGAGTTGAAATACATCCCAGGAAGAAGTGTCTGCCACATGTGAGTTGGCTCCACACACGTGGTGATGGAGACAGTGCTAATCACTCATTTGATGCCTAGTTATAACAAAATGCTACCTCCAGACTCTGTGGACACTCTGCTTAGTCAACACCCTGTAGGAAAGCATGTCTTTCTGTAGACTCAGTTTTGGCTACTCAAGCATTTGTCTCCTGCCTGACAAATTGGCTGATCCTGACCCTTTAGACTGCATATTAGCTCTTCATCCGTGGTGCAGTGTGCTCTAGTGGGTCCTGAGGAAGAACTGTGCTTGCAATCAGAGGTCCCATCGCTTTTTGTGAGATAAGATAGAGAGAAATTTAGTAAGCAGTGGGTGCTATTTGCTTAGAATGGCCATAACAGTTCCTTGCATTTATCCAAGTATCCTCCTAGATGTAATTATTATATCTGCTAAATCTTGGAATAAGAACTCAGTTTAATTACCAGTCCATTTCCTTATCTAAAATGGGTATTAGGACAAGTTAGGCCCTTTGATTGTTTTTTTTTATCTGATCCTTTTTATCTAGATCTAATATGGATGAGCATGTTATCATTCCTTTTGTCTTTCTCCATACATATCTTTAAAAAATTATTTATTTTTTTGGTCTATTGATTATGTTCCCTATTACCTCTTATTATTGAATTCCTTGGAGTGCTTTAATAGATGTGAATTTCCAAGTTTCTTTGCTTTTGTCAAATTTATCATATTCATGTTATAATTTTTCTGGTAATATGGGTGCCATAAACGTAAATCCTAGAACCACAAGTTATGATTCAAAAGATGCCACACATCCTTCTGCTAATTGAAAGTTTAGTCGTGATGGTCGAGATGACCTTAGCCCATAGTATCCTGCAAGCCAGAGACATTTCCATGGCAATGGACTGAGTCCCAGTACACGGGAAGCCCACATGTCTATGTGTGCCCAAGGATTATCCATAGGGGCAGAACACATTGATTCTCAGAAAACAGAGCTGAGTTTTCAAAATGAGAATTAAGATGAAATTTTGAATCCAGGACCTGTGTGGCCTTTAAAACAAAGGAGCAGAAAATAAAGTTAAGGGCAGAAGGTATGCTTACCACAGCTCTAAGCTAGCACCAGGAGTCTGCTTGTGCTTCTCCTGGGGTTGTGGGCTGTAAACACTCATGTCTCAGGCTCACTTGAGATGACAGACAGTGCACTTCATGTTTCAATTCAGGTAGAAATAGACTAGATCTGTTACACTAAACATTAAATATAATGGCACATCTTTGGTTTTGTTAAATCTTTGGTACTTGTCAAATATTGTTAAAAATAAATGGGGCACAAACATATTTTTTGCGATGAAAACTTATTATAGCATTTTTTTCTGTCTTGTTTTTGGGCATTCATTGTCATATGTTAAGCATTTATGAGTCATTAACTACTCTGTAAGCTTTAATTTTTTGGTGGTCACTGGAATGCATTTAACTTATAAAATTTAAAATTTATCCAAGAAGAGAGATTTGCTCTTCTGATTAAGATCATGCTCATCCAGGGATTATTCAATATTTATAAGGAAGCAAGCGAGAAAAGTGAGATTATGAGATATTCTGCAGGACAAGAAATGATATTTCTTCAACCAGTGGCTTGAGAGAGAATGAGAAGATAGTCATGAGTAAAAGAGATTTAAGAGACAAAGCAAGTGAATGCAGCATATGGACCTTTGTTAGACCTTGATTTAAACAAAACAATAATAAAATCTATGAAACTTTTAGGGAAAATCCCAAAATAAATTGGGTATTGAATGGTATTAAGCAGTTGTAACTAATTTTATTAAGTCTTCTCATGACATATTTTTGTTGTTTAAAATGTTGTTCTACATGTTAGGCATGCCAAAAGAGATATTGACAGTTGAAATGCAAAGGTATCAAAAAAATTGCTTTAAAATTCAGCCAAAAGTAAAGGTAGAAGGAAGGTAGAATTAACACCTAATGGCTGTTATAAGTGAATTGTGGGTACAGACTGGGTCACTACACCATCATAATTTTATAGACTTTTGAAAATTTTCATAATAAAACATATGTAATCCATTAACAAAAGAATCATACCAAAAGCTTTTAAACATTTTATATTGTAAGATTAATGTTAAGCAGTGACCTTCAAAACTCAAATTTTCTGGTGAAGGTAAATAAATCAGTAAGTCGCTTTGAAGCTGGAGAGATAAGACAGGAATGAGAATTGTATTCAATGTAAAAAAAAAACCATTGATTTGGGATTAAAAGGGATTGAGCTCAGTAGAAGCTTTAATGTCAAGAAGTATTTTTTCCCTTAAATCATCATTATTACCTTTTAAAACCTTTATACTTCTTTTATACTTTATACCTTCTTTTATTCAGCCCTCAAGAAATATGAGGGACTGTGGGACCATATTTATGTGCCAGTTGAAAAGCTACAGCCTCTTTTTTGATTCATACCTGTTTGCTATGGGATTAGTTCCTGGATTTAGGATTTGATCATCTTTGTTATCTAGACAATGTGAGTTGCCTCCCCCTTCCAATGGGTTTGGCCAAGTACATAGTAAAATATCAGACGCCCCTCCTTCCTGCAAGGATGGGTCTTTGCTTCTAACAAGGGACACTGTCAACTTCATGGCTGAACCTAGATCTTGCCTCATCAGCGTCATGTTTTTGAAAGCCTTTACCTTGTCGTTTATTTTCACCTTTTTCTTTTCTCCTAGTTTTTTCTTATCAACATTTATACATGAGATAATTTCTCTACTCGTCCATTTTCTCGGTCTTGATTATGCAAACAGCAAATATAACTTACCAGCTAACTTTCTCAGTGATCTGTCCCATCTTGCCACTCCCAGATGACCTCTACAGCCACTTCCCCCAACGTCTTTCCCCTGGGTGATGGCTAACATGTCACAAATCTTACTCCTTCCAGAATATTATTCACAAGGAATGTTGAAATATCTTTCAAAAATAAACCACACCCATAATTCTGTTGACTTAAAAATCTTAATGAGAGCCCATTTTCCATTTGTTTCAGTGCAAACACCCACATATGGTGTTATAAGCTGAATTGTCTTCCCACAAAATTCATATGTCCAAGCCCTAACTCCTTTCACCTCAGATGTGACTGCATTTGGGGTGGGACAATTAAAGAGGTGATTAGGTTAAAATGAGGTCTTTGGGGTGGGCCTAATCCAATATGACTGAGGTCTTTATAAGAAGAGGAGTTAGAACACAGAGACATCAGCCAAGTGCCCACACAGAGGGAAGACCACATGAGGACACACCAAAAAAGTGGGCTTTTGCTAGCCAGAGAGAGGCTTCAGAAGAAACCAACTCTGCCCACACCTTGACCTTGGACTTCTAGCTTCCAAAACTGAGAAAGTTAATTTCTGTTAAATCAACCAGTCTGTACTTTGTTATGGCAGCCCTGGAAAACTAATAATAATATGTGGCTTTCATGTTTTCATCCATTATCTTTCCAGCTTCTCTTGGTTCTATTTCTCTTACCTACTATGCTTCAGTTCCAATTCTGGCAGTATTTTCAAGCTGCCATGTTCTTAGCCTCTGCACATTGACACATGCTCTAAATAGTTCTTCTTCCCTTTATCTCTTTGTTGAGCCTTCAGGCCTTTACTTAAATCACACTTTATTAGGAAAGTTGCCTTCAGAAGGCATCAGTAGACACTATTCCAAAGAAGACATCCAGATGGCCAACAGACACATGAAACAATGCTCAATGTCACTCATCATCAAGGAAATACAAGTTAAAGCCACACTGATACCACATCACACTGGTCAGGGTGGCTAAAAGGAACAACTTAAGAAACTACAGATGCTGGTGGGGATGTGAAGAAATGGGAACCCTCTTGCACAGCCGCTCTGGAAAACAGTATGGAAGTTCCTCAAAAATTAAACAGAACTACCCTATGACCCAGCAATAGCACTACTAGAAATTTACCCAAGGAATACAGGAATGCTGATGCATAGGGGCACATGAACCCCAACGTTAAAAGCAGCAATTTCAACAATAGCCAAATTATGGAAAGAGCCAAACTGTCTCTTTGATGAATGGATAAAGAAGATGTGGTTTATATATACAATGAAATACTACTTGTCAGTGAGAAAGAATGAAATCATGCCATTTGCAGCAAAGTGGATGGAACTGGAGGGTATGATGCTAAGTGAAATAAGTTAGTCAGAGAAAGATATCATATGTTTTCACTCATATGTGGACCAGGAGAAACTTAACCATGGGGAAAGGAAAGGGGAAAAATAGTTACAAACAAAGAGGGAAGGAGGCAAACCATAAACCATTCAAATACAGAGGACAAACCGAGGGTTGATGGGGGCTGGCAGAGAGGGGGAAGTGGGTGAGGGGCATTGAGGAGGGCACTTGTTGGGATGAGTACTGGGTGTTGTATGTAACACAGGTTGACAGTAGATTTTATTTAAAAAATATGATCAGTTAAAAAAAGGAGAGTTGCCTTCATTTCTAAACAAGTTCAGATCTTTCTATGACATGCTAAACCTCATCACATCAGTTATAAGGTTCTTTGTGTGATTAATTAATTAATGGATATTTTCACTGGGCTGATGGGTATTTTCACTGGGCTAGTCCAAGTATTTAAAGACTGCAGAACTGGGATTAATGCTGGAAGGATATTTGTATGGGATTTATATTTACCAAAATCATGAAACACATTTGAAACTTTCTTAGGAAAAAAGTCCATTAGTGATCCAATGATTGAATTAATTAGATGCGTTTTGCATTTTTTTTAAGAAAGCAATGAAAATTCTAAAACTTGATCATACTTTTTATGTGAAAGAAGATCTTTGTAGTGTCAGTTCTTAGCTTCTTGTGATAAAATATATTTTTCCTGATATGTGACATTTCATCACTTAACTGGAAACCCATGTGATTTTAACTAATAACTGGATTTTATAGAATAAAAAGATCATACTAAAGCTTCATTGTTTGATAACAAAAATTTAATTTATCTATCATTTTTGTGGGGGCATATTTTATATTCTAAAAGAACTGAAGATATCAATGTATCAGAATTAATTAACTGGAAAATTATATTACTATTGCTATTAGAAATGTGTCTCTTTTTGTTTCATATCCCAATTATAATAATTTAGGGATAAAATAAGCCAAACCTTACAGGAAGGAAATTATGGTGGTTAATATGTGCTTATTTAAAAAAATCCACCCAAATTAACTATTTCTGCATTTTAAATTTATTGGCCTTTGTTTTTGTGGCTAAAAATTCAAGGCTAAAATTCCCCTTCTGCAGTCCCAATATGTCCTAGAATTTTATTGTATCTATCTTTAAGGTTTCTATTATTCTTGCTCTTAACTTATTGGTACCTAAGCAATGAAGAGTTTGAACTATCTTTAAAGTTAACCAATAATTTTATTTCCAGATATTATATAATTTTTGAAAATACACATTTTTGAGATTCATATGTTCATGTGAAGTTTTTGTATTGATTGTTACACCAGTAATTTTCTATCTAGAAATTAAAGTAACATAAAGTCTTCGGTTTATGACCACATATATATTAACCATTGATTCACAAAAGAATAACCTATTAATCAATATTTTGATTTAAAAAAATTTATCCTAAAGATTATTGTTTCTAGCTTCATTTACTTTCCTCTCTTTATTCTCCTCCCCCATTAGTTTCCTTTCTCCTACTCTAAAATAATAAATATAAAACAATTTTTTGTACTTACTCAAATGTTAATATGTGAAATAATCATTTATGAAGAGCTTGTTAAAATATAATGCTAAAATATAAGTTTTGTATTATCAACAGAGATTTTATATTAGCAAATCTGGAGTGAAGCCAAGAATCTGAGTTTTTATAAGCACAATGAATGAATGGTCTTAATTGATAGGGTCCATTTATAGACAATCCAAAGGCTTCTCAAATTATTTCTTATGTTAAATTAGAATTTTTGAGTAAAGCACAAATGGAAAATATATAGCATACGACATTTCTGTGATGAAAGTTTTAAAAGAAATAACTGAAAATTATTCCTGATACATCTTAGTTATTTTGAGCTTGTAAAAGCAGTTTGGTTAATAAAATAGTTTGTGAAATAGACATCTCTGGATAGAGCTGCTGGAATGAACTGTGAGTTCCTTTACCCTCAAGCTAGCCAGAGTGGTCTCAACAGAATTACTCCTACCTCAGCCACAGCAACTTCTTACTAGACACGTCTCCTCCACAGGCAAGGGAGATAATAATGAACTATTGGAACTTCTTCAAGATAAAAGTCTTCTACACAACAAAGGAAACATTCAAGAAAACTAAATGGCAACCTACAGAATGGAAGAATATATGTGCAATGACATGTGGGATAAAGGGCTAGTATCCAAAATCTATAAAGAAATTATCAAACTCAACACTTAAAAAATAAACAATTCTTGGGGAACCTGGGTGGCTTAGTTGGTTAAGTGTCCAACTTCAGCTCCGGTCATGATCTCGTGGCTAATGAGTTCAAGCCCCACAATGGACCCTGTGCTGACAGCTAGAAGTTTGGAGCTTGCTTTGGATTCTGTGTCTCCTTCTCTTTGTGCCCCTCCCCCACTCATACTGTCTCAGAATAAGTTTCTCTCTCAAAACTAAGTAAATCTTTAAAACGTTTTTAAAAATAAAATAAACAGTCCAGTTAAGAAATGGGCAGAAGACATGAACAGATATTTCTCCAAAGGGGACATACAAATGGCTAACAGACACAAGAAAAAATACTGCACATCACTCATCATCAGGGAAATAAAAATCAAAACCACAATGTGATACCACTTCACACCTGTCACAAAGGCTAAAACCAGCAACTCAGTAAATAACAGATGTTGGTGAAAATGTGGAAAAAAGGGAGCCCTCTTACATTTTTTGGTGGAAATGCAAACTGGTGCAGCCACTCTGGAAAATAGTGTGAGGTTCTTCAGAAAGTTAAAGATAGAGCTACTCTATGATCCAGTAATTGCAATAATTTAGGTAAATTACTATATATTTACCTAAAAGATAAAAAATACTGATATCAAATGGCACATACATCCAATTTTTATAGCAGGACTATCAACAATAGTCAAATTATGGACAGAGCCCAAATCTCCATTGACTGATGAATGGGTAAAGAAGATGTGGTATATATACACAGTAGAATATTATTCAGCCATCAAAAGGAATGAAATCTTCCCATTTGAAACAACACAGATGGAACTAGAGTGTATTATACTAAATTAAATGAATCAGTCAGAGAAAGACAAATACACATGAGTGGAATTTAAGAAACAAAACAGATAAACATAGGGGAAGGGAAGGAAAAATAAAATAAGATGAAAACAGAGAGGGGAGCAAACCATAGGAGATTCTTAACTATAAAGAAAAACTGAGGGTTGCTGGAAGGGAGGTAAGTGGGAGATGGGCTAAATGGGTGATGGGCAATAAGGAGCTCACTTGTGATGAGCACTGGGTGTTACATGTAAGAGATGAATCACTAAACTCTACTCCTATGACCAATGCTATACTGTATCTTAACTAATTTGAATTTAAATAAAATCTTGGGGGAAAAAAAGAACTACTCCTAGCACTATTTGTCCCCATAGTTAAAAGAGCATAGTGGACAGGTGTTTGACGAATGCCTAATCTATAAGATGAGACATTGGATAGTTCTTGTTTCATTGACAGAATTAACATGCCTTGTGAACAAACTATGTTCCCAGGACATCAAGGAGTGCTTCTTGTAGGCAGATAAGACTACAACTTGGGGAGAACCTCACATACACACGCACAGACTTGTGTCACCAGAAACAAGATGGGCTGAGGGGGCAAGCCAGTATTCTGAGGTAAATACATTACCCACACCAAAGTCAGTCCAAGGTGCTGATCTCAGCGAGGATCTTTGAAGGACCACCAGAGAATGAATAAACTTCAAGTATTTCCCAAAATTATGAAATGATAAATCATCTTAGGATAACCAACAACAAAAGAACCAAGAACTTTACTGTTCTTCTAGCATGTGCCCGCAGGCTGCTATCCCCATATAATACTGCAAATACTTTCTAAAAATCACAATTTGCAGCCTTGGGAAATGTGAAAGAAGAGAAAGACCATATCTCCTTCTGTGCCTCCAGAGGTCAGCTCACAGAACATCCACCTGGGGAAAAAAGAAGATACAAGTTTAAAGAAAGTTCACTGCTTCTAAAATACCATAGAGTCAGACATGTTTAATCATTAAATTGAAAATGTGTTTCTAAGTTAAAGTGACCATAGGATTTTTAACCAAAAATTGTCAAAGGAGTCTGCTCCTCCAAGAGCAGAGGAGGAATTCTCCAAATACATTTTAGAGGGAATCATGAGTTGTTTGTTATAGATGTCAGTTGTAAATCCTAAGGGTTATTTAAGTTCTCCACTGTATACCAAAATTCAATATACAATTATGGCATTAATGTCCTTTAATAGTGGAATGAGCTCAAAAACAGACTTTGGTTTGGCCATTCTTTATTGGGCATGTGAATGTCATCATTGCTTCGAACATTCTGTATCCTGACTTCACCCAGAAGTTCTGATTCAGAGATTGTGTGGAACAGAGCCAGGAACCTCTACTTCTTAGTAGCTCTGCTAATTAGTCTGAAAAGCACTGTAGGTGGAGATTATAGATTTATATGGGGATCTAGGGTGTGCCTTTGGGTTTCTTCTTGCTCTCTCTGTGCAAATCATATCTATAAACTGATATTTCTAAAATATTTAGGGGCTCCTGAGTGGCTCAACTAA
The DNA here is from genome assembly GCF_003009895.1 of Hyaena hyaena. NCBI lineage: Eukaryota > Metazoa > Chordata > Mammalia > Carnivora > Hyaenidae > Hyaena > Hyaena hyaena. Next base: position 272,098 of record NW_024081329.1, read on the forward strand.
GTGGCCGACTTTGGCTCAGGTCATGATCTTGTGGTTAGTGGGTTCAAGCCTCGCATCCGGCTGTGTGCTGACAGCTCAGAGCCTGGAGCCTGCTTCAAATTCTGTGTCTCCCTCTCTCTCTTCCCCTCCCCTGCTTCTGCTCTGTCTCTCTCAAACATAAATAAACACTTAAAGACATAAAAAAAATATTTAACTAAACTAACAAAATATGTTATTAAAGTAGGTATTGCAAACTTTTGTCCTGGGCAAGGAGAAAAAGAGTTACTGATTTCAAGAACTTCTAAATACAAGGACTTAACAATTGATTATGTGGTTACAAAATATTTTTTTCCAATAGTTGTTCAAAGGATTAAAGATGAGATTTGAAAAGTACTTACAGTAATATCTAAAATATGAGGCATTTTGTTGGCTTATATAGAAATGTGGTAGAGATATAGAGAGATAAAAGATGATGACAGATGATGATGAGGATGATGACAGATGATTCATAGATAGATGATAGATAGATAGATAGATAGATAGATAGATAGATAGATGATAGATACGTAGATGATATGTAAATGATAGAGAGATAGATGATGGATAGATTGGCAGCCAGACTGATAGGCCAAGTCTACATGTTGTAATGATTAAATAGATAGATAGCTTACCTCACAAAATGACTGGCATAGAATAGGGTAAATATTGGGTATTTTTCAAACTTCTGTCACTCGGGGTTTGTGTTTCTAGTAAAACAAAAGAGATGGAGGACAGAAGCAACACATAGTTAAGGCCTCACAGGCAGTCAGGACAGCTGGGCCTGGATTCTAACTTCTGCTGTGAACAATTTGCAGGTCCTTGGACAGGTGACCAAAGCTCTAAAATATTTTTCATTGTGGGAAGAAAAGTTTGACTAGATAAAGCATTAACAAATGTTTCAGCGGAGCATCAGAGGGAGAAAATTTAGGCTCCGAGGACCTGTATCATACCTGTGGCAACCATCCAAGTTCCTGTCATTTGTGCAAAGGAGAGTCATAGACAACCCATGAGCAAGTGAGCCTGCACCTGCGACCCAAGAAAACTGGTTACGGACACTGAAATGTGCATTTTGTGTCATTTTCATTTTTCATAAAATATTCTTTTTTTAACTTTTTCAATATTTATTATACAAAAATCATTCTGAGCTCAGGGGCCAGACAAAAAGAAGTGGCAGACTGGATTTGGTGCCAGGGCTGGAGTTTTCTGATCCCTAAATTAGAGTATTACCAAGAGACATCATACTCTCAAGCTCTTGGTTCTTTTATTATGATCGTCTCCTTGTTGGGTGTGTGTTTTCATTTCTCTGCCATATCCTTATTTCTGCTTATCCATCTGGTATTCTGTTTGAAAATTACCTTATACCTGCAGGCTCATAGTTTTTGAAGGGCAGTCACAAAGATACTTCATTTTTTCTCTGGTCTTTAACTTCTCTTTGCTCATCAAATATAAGTTATTTCATCTCCTTTCAAAATGTTCTGAAATATATAATAATAGCCAACTTCCTTTAAAAGTGAATATGCCCCTTCCTCACTTGTGCTCTGTCCCTCTCTGTCTCTCAAAAATAAACAAATATAAAAAAATAAAAAATAAAGTGGATTTAAACTTTCAAGAATTAGGCCAAGAGTAATCATTGATTAAAATGATTTCAATTAGGGACGCCTGGGTGGCTCAGTCGGTTGGGTGTCCAACTTCAGCTCAGGTCATAATCTCACAGTTCGTGGGTTCGAGCCCCGCGTCGGGCTCTGTGCTGACAGCTCAGAGCCTGGAGCCTGTTTCCAATTCTGTGTCTCCCTCTCTCTCTGACCCTCCCCTGTTCATGCTCTCTCTCTCTCTCCCAGCAATAAATAAAACAAAAAAAATTTTTTTAAATGATTTCAATTAAATAAATAGAAAAAAAAAAAACCAATCTTGTTCCAATGTAGAGATCAAAGATAAATGATCTTAGCATTTCCATACGTTTGCATATGCTTGTCTATTTAAACAAAGTAAATGATACCAAACTGCCACAAATGCTTGTTGTTCAATTTTTGCATTATGTCCAAGTTTTCTATGTGTCTAATCCTTTTGATGTGTTATAGTTTTATTCTGCTTCTACTTTTACCTAGTCGAAGTCACTGCCTCTTTATAGTCAAATTATTAGCTTAATTATAATAATCTGGGTTTGTTTCATGCTATTTTATTCCAATGAAACTTTACTCTTCTCCCCCAAATTTAAAGTGTCTTTTATTCCATGAGGATAAGTGACTTATTTCTGAGTATCTTAAATTCTAGGTTGTTCACTCACATTCTAGTTTCTAGGAATATTAGATTTTGCTGGAATAGATGATAAAAGGCTAAAATAAATATAATTTTGAGTTCATCATTGAACTGTAAATATTATCATTTATCCACACACAGAGCCACTTTAAAGTTTATTCATTTATTTTGAGAGTGAGAGAGAGAGAGAGAGAGAGTAAGAATTAGAGAGAGAGAGAAGAAGAGAAAAATCCCAAACTGGTTTCACACTGTCAGCACAGAGCCTGACGTAGGGCTTGATCCCATGTACTGTGAGATCATGACCTAAGCCAAAATCAAGAGTCAGATGCTTAACTCACTATGCCAGGTTAAAATTATGAGTTTAAAAAATTCTTAAGTTAATAAAACTAGCTTTATATACCATATAAATATTTGCCGGAGGGCGGCTTCAGCAGGTCCAGGGGTCCCTGAAGGATGGACGGTGTCGGCGAGGGAGAGAGTGAGAGCCCTGAGATTCTTTCTGATCACCAGGCAGCCATCTCTGTCCTATCAGTTTTGGTATCTTTATTTATAGGCCAAATGTTAACATGGTATCAGAAAATGGAATTTTTACAATGGATAGCTCTCTGTGATAAGGTGTTTTGGAAAATGTACAGAAACAGGTTTTACAGAAGTATTCTTGCAGAACTGCCCCAATTTAGTGAGGTTGAGTAACTAAGAAAATAACAGAGTATTTACATTTTAATAACACTAAGATTAAGTTATAGGTTTGTAGATATTCTTATCCATCCTCATCACAGCTGCCAGTGTAAAGGAAGGTGTTTGTGCAATGTAGGCCTTAGGGAAGGGGCTGCTATACATCACTGGTTAGCAAAAGTATATGTAGTAACTTATGTTCTGCTCTTATCTGTTCCTTCTTTCTAAGTTAGGCTCTTTGTCTCCTGATAAGACTTGATTTTCCAGTTATATTCTTTATGGCACCAGAGAACCAACCATAACTTTAAAGTGGTTAACTCATTTCCAATACATAGAAGAGCCTCTTCTAGTGCATTTACCTTTGTGTCTAGTTTTATGATTTCTTGAATAGCTAGGGCCTGAGAGACATTTTTGGTTAGTTGATTTACATGTTGAGCTATATGAACCTCTTGGACTAACGCAACCATAGAAACAGGATTGTACATGTGAAGGTCAATCTTTTATGAGTAAGGGTCATTAGCCTGTTCATAGCTCAAGTGAAAGTCTGGAGGGAAACAGGACCTGCTGGAGACACGATGTCTGTTCCCATAATCGAAAGAATTTCCCACAATAAGTTCCCTCACAAGGTGCAATCATCATACCAGGGCCAGAATAAGGGGACAAGTCACTCCAGATATTGATCAACAAGGTACCTTAGGGGTCAGTGCTCAAGCAGAAATAATTGAGTGGGGGTGGATATCGGTCATCATCTGATTGGCAAAAGACCATGCAAACTTGTTTTAACCTCACCAGGAGTTTTCTTGACTAGTGGGCTCAGAATGGCTCCCAACAAATATTAGAGATAAAGTTTAAACCTTAGAAAAGATTTAAAATTAAAACACATTAGAAAATCATATAAAGCTACTTTAGTCACATGTCAGAAGAGTTAGAATATGTTTCTTGTGGCAAGTTGATAGAATAAATAATTGCCATTTTAGGAAAGTTTCTAGTCCTAAGATTTTAACCAAATAACTGTAATTTTTAAAAATATTTCTTAATAAGCTAAACACAAAATTTTCTCCTAGTCTTCTCTCTCAAAGAAGTGGTGAGATCAGAGCTTATCTCATGTTTCCCACACTTACCTGTGATAATGACATTGGGGAGCCTAAGTTGAAATAAACATTCTCTAAGCCTTAAAGATCCTAGAGGAGATGAGGCAAGGAATCTGTACTTTAACAGGTGGCTGGTATTATTATTTTCAAAATTAAATCAGACTCGTTTGGTAACCATGGTTTAATATTTAAGAATTAAAGATCAGAGTCTTTGTTTCTTCTGCTTTAAAATTGGATAATATTACCCATTTCAAAAATTTATTAAAGGATTAAATGAGAAATCCCAAGGCTCTTATTTGTTGGGAGATTTTTGATAACTGATTCCATTTCTTCACTCGTTATGGGTTTATCTATACCAGGGAATACCACATGGCAATGAGAGAGAATGAAATCTGGCCATGTATAGCAACATGGATGGACCTTGAGGGTGTTATGCTGAGCGAAATAAGTCAGGCAGAGAAGGACAAACATCATATGTTTGCACGTATAGGAGGATTAGGAGGAACTTAACTGAGGACCATGGGGGAGAAGAAGGGGGTAAATGGTGGAGGAAAGGGAGAGAGGCAAACCATGAGAGACTCTTGAATGCTGAGAAACAAACTGAGGACTGATGGATGTGGGGGGGGAAGGGGGAGATGGGCATGGAGGAGGGTACTTGTGGGGATGAGCACTGGGTGTTATATGGAAACCAACTTGACAATAAACTATTTGTAAGAAAAAAAAATAAAACCTACATTAATTAAAAAAAATGAGAAAGCCCAAGTAATGGATTTATTTCAGAACTTGGCACACAGGAAAATATAAATCACCATACTAATCACAATCAAATATAAGTGAAATAGCTTTGATGTTGGCATCCATGGGTAAAGGCACTGCAGATATATTATTTTATTTATCAGATAGAATGAATTCCTTTAGATAACAAGCTAAGACATTTCAAGCAAATTTTTAAACTTTTTGAATTTTAGTTTATCCTCCCCTAAACTGATAGGTTAAAATAGTTACAGGAACGCCTGGGTGTCTCAGTCGGTTAAGCGTCCGACTTCAGCTCAGGTCATGATCTCACAGTTCGTGGGTTTGAGGCCCGCGTCGGGCTCTGTGCTGACTGCCAGCTCAGAGCCTGGAGGCTGTTTCAGATTCTGTACCTCCCTCTCTCTCTGACCCTCTCCTGATTACGCTGTGTGTGTCTCTGTCTCAGAAATAAATAAAATACTAAAAAAAACCCTTTTTTAAATAAAATAAAAAATAAAATAATATTGTTCCAGAAGTGTTGAGAGTAAAGAAAAATTTGAAGCCTTGAAGATAATTATACTAAGAGACCAAATCAAACAAACAAACAGGTGAAAAGAGCAGGATTCAGAATTAAATAGTTAACACACATGAAATAAGGGTCCTGTCTTTGAGTCTATACTGCTACTGGCCATGTATAGAATCACAGAACATGAGGAAAATCCAGTTTTTGCATGCAGCATTGCCTGCACCTGACTTACTATGTCTGACCTCCAAGTGTGCTCAACTGTTTTAGCATATTCTGTTTAGTGTTTTATCTTCTTTTAAAATAGTGGTTAATTTTGGGGCGCCTTGGTGGCTTAGTCGGTTGAGCGTCCGACTTTCGCTTAGGTCATGATCTCGCGGTTCGTGGGTTCAAGCCCCGCGTCGGGCTCTGTGCTGACTGCCAGCTCAGAGCCTGGAGCCTGTTTCAGTCTGTGACTCCCTCTCTCTCTGACCCTCCCCTGCTCACGCTGTCTCTCTCTCACCTAGAAATAAATAAAAATACTTAAAAAAAAATAGTGGTTAATTTAAATAGATTGTTAAAGTTTAGCCTATTCCCACATTATATTTATCATAAGGTACAAAAAGTGTTGACTCCTAATAAAATAAGCAAATATTAAATGAAAATGCCAATAGTAGTTATTTTTCAGTCAATTCATTAGTTTTATTTTTGTGGCATGTGCCTCATCCTCTTCCACATGAATTAGGAAACACTGGTAATATAATAAACTTGGATTTTTTTGTACGTTAATATTGACCTTTTGACTTTAATATTTAATATTGATGTTAAATTAGCTTAACATTGTTATAAATTATGACATTGCCAACTAAGTTTTACTTTAACAGCACTAGCTTGCAGTTCTATTTAATTATTCTTCACACTGTAGAGTGTCTGATTCTCACAGCATCAGTTAAGCTTCTTGAAGTCAAGTGCTCTGTCACATGATCAACAGTGCTTTAATATTTGTAAAATGAATGAATGAATGGATAGTGTCTCTTAATATTTGTGTGTGTAGATTTCCTTTGTGTTTCTAATATTTTCTTTTTCATTGCACCTGCTGCCTTCTAACTGGAATTGCCATTATTTATAATGTGCCTTATTGCCTTTACAAGAACATACAGTTTTCTAGGGGGTGAGAACAGTTTTCTGATTTATCTTCTTATCTCCCAAATTTGCCCATGTCTCAAGAAGTCCTTTTCCTGCATTTCAAAATAATGTAGACATGTAAGTAATTGTAAATTTTGAAGATACACCAAACTATAAGTTGTTCTCCAGAAGCTATATTAGGGGTGGGCAGTATTTTCCAAAGGGTAATCAGTGTCTAATCACCATTCATTGAATATCCACTTCTTTCATTATGTGTTGTGCAATGAACATACAGAGAAAAGGCAAGGCCCTGTTCTCAAGGAAGTTACAGTTGAGAGAGAGAGAAAACAAGCGCACAGAAACATATGTAAAAATGATCCAAGCCCTGCCAAATAAATATTTACATAACATAGAGGGGCATAGATACTCGAATCATTTTATCTGTGGATTTGAAGAAAGTTTTCTCAGAAGAAATTACGTGGTTACTGAGCCCTGTAACTTTTGCATATGTTTAGTCTATACAAATAGTTAATTCTTTATATACATATGAGAAAATATAAAACAACATATATAAATATATAAAGAATATATATAAGTAGCTATAGAATAGATATAGATATTGGTATAAAATATAAAAACACAAATATATATTATTTGATTTATATTAAGTATTAAATGTATCTAATATAATAAACATATTAGATTTAATATTAAATATATAATATAAGCATACATAAAGTTCATAAAATATGCATATAGTACATATATAAAGCATTTAAAAATATGTAAAAGCACTTCTATAATAGTAAAGTAAATGGCTTACAACAGTTCAAGAAAAATGACTGAATCTCATCAAGAGCTGTGATCTTTATGGCCTGTTAAATTGCCCTATTTTCATTTTTTAATCTCAGCTTTCACTCTAACTCAGAAGACCAGCTGCCTCACAGACATGGTAGATGTGGAAATTCACAGCATAGCTACCACTGAAGGGAGGATAAAAGTTCCTAAAGAAGCCCTGTCTACAGAAAACTGTCAACACTGTATTTGTCTGAGAGCTCCCTGGAAATCCCTGTTAGACAGGATCTAGTTTTATTTTACCTGACTCAAAACTTGCACGATAGAAAGCCCTTTACCCAGGATGTTTGTTGAAAGCAATCAGCGACATTTGTTTAACATTGTAGCTGTGCTTGTCAGCAGTACCAGTGGGGCAAACAAGAGGCTCGTCAAAAAACTTAAAAAGGAACTCTGAGAAATATATTCCTGGAGTTCCAGAATTCTATCTGCATGATTAAGGCTGTGCTTATGCTCAGGAATGACCTGGGAAGACTCCATTCTCTCATCTCTGGCTGCCTTGAAGCTCTCTACAGGCAGAAGGTGAAGGCTACAACAGTTTTGAGCTGCTGTAACATTGGAAGCATACCACAACACAAACATGCACACATGTACTGAGCTGAGAATTAAGTGGCCGCACACAAGAAAGAATACAGACATGATGTAATTAGTCCAGGAGTCTCTAGAGAATCAACAACAGAGTAACAACAGCAAACAAGAACAACAAACCCTCCAAGATATGGAGGGTTAGTTTGAGAGTCACCACATTATGTTATTGTAAATATTCAATTTTCACCAAGAATTAAGAGACATTCAAGAAATCGAACGGATGCCCAATACACAGGAAGCAAATCAGTCATTAGAAACTATCCCTTAGGGAGTCCTGATATTAGAATTATTGAATGAAGCATTTAGATCAGCAATTATAAATATTTAAAAATCTAAAGGATATTATATCTGACAAAAGAAAGTATGACAATGATGTCTCACCCACAGAGAATATATATATTAAAAAAGAGAGACATAAATTATTTTTTAAAGAGCCAAATAGGTATTTGAGAGAGGAAAAGTGGAGTAACTTAAATAAAAAAAAAAATTTGCTAACAATGTTCAAGAGCAAATTTGAATTAGCAGAAGAAACAATCAGTGAATTTCAGGATGTATTAACTGAGATTGCTTATCTGAGGCACAGTAAGAAATAGAATAAATAAAAGTAAACACAGTAGACTTCTGGTTTTTGTTTTGATAAGTAAGGAGCTTGGAAATCATTGCTCAATTCTCATGAGAAAAGTAAGTGAATAAATTGAAAATCAACAACTATTTTTAGAGCCACCAGAGAATTCAGGTCACAAAACAAAACACTGCCCTCTAAGATGTAGAGACAGGTAGGCAGATACAGATACTCACATACTACCACATCAGAAGATCAGGAGTAGAAACTTCTATTAGAATCAGTACTGCCTTTGAAAAAATTTAAACTATGATTAATGGATTCCTGGGAATCAGTGTGGACAATTTTGAGTAAAAAATTCCTAAGGGGTTCAGTTTTGTGAGACCTCTCCAATATTTTTGTGAGTTTTACCTTGAGGATCTTTACTGGATGAGAAGAATATTTTCTTGTGCTTCTGTGGAGGAAGGGAAAAGTAGTCATTTTGAAATACACCTAGAAAATTCTGTCCTTAACGTGGCCTGCCTTCAAGGGAAAGAGTTCTAAAGCCCAACAGACTACAGCTTTACCAAAAACTGACTTGGGGGAAGGGAAATTCCTAACTCTAGCCCACCTTAGCCTTCCTACCTGGCAGGTAGGGAATAAACTAAGACAGGCTGTGCAGGTCACAGCCCAGGGCACAGGTTCACCTGAAAGACTGACATCAAATCAAAGATTTATAGAACACTTTTGTACCCCCACATCTTACCTCCACACCAATAAGGCTCCTGTATGATAGCAAAAATACAACCGAAAGAACCACATGTCTGGTCTTATTTAACATCTAGGGAAATCCAAAGACTACTGGGGAGAGAAAAACAAAGACACCACAGGAAATTTAAGCAGTTGACACTAAGAGCTCTAACAGTAAACACAACTCAATTACTAGCCAGATAAAACTAAAATCTCACACTAAAAGCCAATTAATCTCCCATTCTTTTAAACCCAACTTTCTTCTCTGTCTTTATTTAAGCATTTTTATGTTTATTAAGGAATGTCCATTGCTTGTGGAATTTTAAAAACTTGTTACTGTTGATTTCTTGTATTTGTATCTTTGCATGATACAAATCAAGATTCCAGTTAAGGGTCCCTATTGTGGAAACCTGTATGATTTTATTAAACCTCAATCCCATAGGCACTTTTTAAAATTTTTTTTATTTGAGTATAGTCGACACACCATGTTAGATTAGTTTCAGGTGTACAACGTTGTGATTCAACTTTTCTACACATTATGCTGTGATCATCACAAGGGTAGCTACCATCTGTCACCATACAATGCTATTACAGTATCATTGACTATATTCCCTATACTGTTCCTTTTATTCCCAGACTTATTCATTCCAAAGCTGAAAGTCTGTATTTACCACTCCCCTTCATCTCTTTTACCTATGTCCTCACCTTCCTTCCCTCTGGCAACTATCATTTCTCTGTATTTTTACGGCACAGAAAACCATCAACAAAACAAAAAGGAAACTGACTGGATGTGAGATGATATTTACAAATAATATATCTGATAATAGGTTAAAACTTAAGATATATAAAGAATTTATACAACTCTACACCAAAACAACCCAAACAGTCTGTTTAAAAAAGTTGACAGAGGACCTGAATAGACAGTTTTACAAATACATACCTTTGAGCAAAAGACACATGAAAAGATGCTCAATATCACTAGCCATCAGAAATGCAAATCAAAACTACAGAGCAGTATCACCTTACACCTGTCAGAATGGCTAAAATAAAAAAGATGAAAATAACAAAGATGTAAAGAAAAAGGAACTCTCTTGTGAATTATTGTTGGGAATGTAAATTGGTGCAGCCACTGTGGAAAGCAGTATGGAGGTTCCACTATAAACTAAAAATGGAAATACCATATGAGCCAGTAATTGCACTACTGAGTATTTACCCAAAGAAAATGAAAATACTAATTGGGAATGATAAATAAACTCTAATGTTTATTGCAGCATTATTGACAATAGCCCAGATATGAATGATAGAGAAGACAATAGCCAAGATCTTATATTTATTTATATGTAACACAGTCCTGAAAAAGGATGAGATCTTGCCATTTCTGACACATGGGTAGACTTATAGGTTATTATGCTAAATGAAATAAATTAGACTAAGACAAATACCATGTAATTTCACTCATATGTGGCTTCTAAAAAATGAATAAACAAACAAAAAGCAGAATCAAACCTATAAATATAGAGAACAAAATGGCTTCCAATAAAAATTTGCAAGGCATACTAAAAAATAAAAAAATAAATAGTATTAAGACACAGAACAAACATTAGAACCAGACTCAGACTCTGATCAGATGTAGATGTGTTGGAATTATCCGACCAGGAATTTAAAACACTAGTGAATAATATGTCAAAGGCTGTAAGGGAAAAAATGAATGACAAGCAGAACAGATTGGTAATGTAAGCAGAAAGATGGAAACTAAGAAATAATATAAAGGAAATGCTTATGAATAAATTGAAAAAACCCATCATGACAAATGAATGATGCTCACCAATGGAATGGATATAGGACAGGAAGCAAACAAAAGCAATGTCCTTGATGAAATATCAATAGAAACTTCCAAAGCTGAAGTGTGAGAAAAACAATGAAAAATACAAAATAGAATATCCTAGAACTATGGATTGTTCAAATTGTTGAACAATAATATGTATTTATGTAACATACACATTAACGGGTTACAAGAAATACAGGAAAGAGATAAAGGAATAGAAAAAATATCTTAAACAATAGTGACAGAGAATATTCCAAAATTAATGACAGATACCCAATTATAGATCCAGGAAGATCAGAGAACACCAAAAAGGAAAAAAAATAACAATAAACCTACATCTAGGCATATCATATCTCAGATGCATAAAATCAAATAAAAAGAAAAATATTAAAAGAAGCTGGGAGTGGGAGGAAGTAGAACATCTTCCCTGTAGGGGAAGCAAGTATAAGAGTTACTGTGGACTTCTCTTCAGAAACCATGTTAAACAAGGAAAGAGTGGAATGAAGTATTTAGTGTTGGAAGAAAAAACACCAAATCAAAACGAAACCTACAATTTTGGATGCAGTGAAATTATCCTTCAAAAGTGAAGAAGAATCAGACCTCTTTAGACAAACAAAACTGGATTTTTTTTTTTTTTTTGCCAGTAGACTTGTCTTGTGAGAAGTGTTAAAAGAAGTTTTTCATAGAGAAGGAAAGTAAATCCGAATCTCATTTTTACATAAATAACATTGTTTGAGAAAGAATAAAGGGTGTTAGAGAAAAAAAGTGAAGCTAAAATAAAATCTTTTGTTTTCCTTATTCTTATATATTCAGTGAATATAGCTTATGAGGAAGTGAAATGAATTACAATGAAGTAAGGGAGAAGAAGAAGGAATTGAAAATATTCTGTTAAAATGTAATTGCATCACCTCTGAATGATTCCATTATTTAGTTCTCTCTGCATTATCAATCATACTTTCTTATTTCAAAATTCACTAAAAAGCTACAGTAATTAAGACAATGTAGTATTAACTTAAATATAGACATATAGATCAATGGAGTAGAATTGAGATAAACTTTTATATTAAAATTCAATTGGGTTTTGGGGCGCCTTGGTGGTTCAGTCAGTTAAGTGTCTGGCTCTTGATTTAGGCTCACGTTGTGATCTCATAGTTCGTGAGTTCGAAGCCCCAGATTGAGCTCTGCACCGACAATGTGGATCTTGCTTGGGATTCTCTTTCTCTCCTGCTCTCTGTTCTTCCCCCACTTGTGCTTTCTCTCTCTCAAAATAAATAAACTTTAGAAAATAAAATTCAATTGATTTCTGTCAAAGTTGCCAAAACTTTTTAATAAGAAAGTAATGGTATTTTCATTAGTTAGTGCTGGGACAATTGGGTGTCCACAAGTAAAAGAATTAAGGTGGATCTTTATGTTATACTAAAATATAACTCAAATACAGTTCTAAATATAAGAGCTAAAATTATAAAAACTTTTGAAGGAAAACATGAGAATATTCATGCCCGGAGTTAGGCAGTATTTTCTCAGCTATGCAACCAAACTCATAAGCAAGAAGTTAAAAAAAATATATAACTTAGATTCTATTAAAATTAGAAACATATCTTTTAATTCACCGGATACTATGAAGAATGTAAAAAAAAAAAAAAACTCTTCAAATTAAAGAAAATAATTGCCAATTAATTTTCAATAAGAGGCTATGATCCAGAGCATATAAATAACTTTTTTTAACTCAACAATAAAAAGCTAACCCAGACTTTAATATGAAGAAGGCTAAATGGACATTTCTCCAAAAGTATATATACAGATGGTCAATAAGCACATGAAAGTATGCTTAACATCATTAATTACTATTGAAATGCAAATAAAATCTACCCTGAAATGCCATTAAATATCCTCTAGGATGGTTATGGTCAAAAACAAATGCAGGCCTGTCTGTGGAGAAATTTGAATGACCCTGTATTATTGGTGGACATGTGAAAGAGCGCAGCCACTTGGGACAACATTTTTATACTTCCTCTACATGTGTCATGTAGAGTTCCTATAGGACCTAGCCATTTGACTGCTATATATGTATGAAGATGGATGAAAACATTTCTACACAATGACTTTTACAAAAAGATTTGTAGTAGCATTATGCATAAGAGTCACAATATGAAAACAATCCAAGTATCTGTTTACTGATGAAAAGATAAACAAAATGTATTTGTCCACACAGTGTAATATTATTTGTTAATACAAAAGATGAACCACTGATACATGCTAGAACATGGATGAACCTTAAAAACATTATGTTAAATGAAAGAAGCCAATCACAAAAGACCATGTATTGTATTATTGCATTTATAGAAAATGTTCAGGATAGGCAAATTTATCCAGTTGCCCAAGCCAGAAATCTGAACACTTTATCTTATCTTAACTTTTCTTTTCTTATCTAATCTATCTTATCTTAAAATCATTTTTCATACATTCATTCAGAATGTTTGTTCTCATTAGAACATTGTTCAGTTTCTTCCATTTTCAGAGTAATGTAAAAATTTCTTGACATGGTTCTTGAATTACCTGCCCCCTGCCCACCTTCCCAGGCCTCAGTTCTCTCACTCCTATCACTGACCCATAATAACCTTTCTTATGTTCTTCAAATGGGCTGCATTCCAAACTTGCTTATAATTAATTGCAACTCACTCTCTTTCCTGCACTGATGTCAATTATGTTCATGGTCCCAGATAGCTAATGTCTACTGAATAGTCAGGAGCTGAGTGAGCTGCTACTACTTCCAGGAATTTTTCCCTGACCTCCCTGTCTTGGTGTGGTGTTCTGCTACAAACCTCCTTAATACTTTATTTTAATTATGTGTTCAATTTTCTCTATTCCCTATACATTGTTACATCTGGGAGAGCAAGAGTCACTCCTATTTTATTATAGCTTGCTTTGAAAAACATCTCAGTTCTAGTGGATATTTTTGAATGAATGAATGTAATCCTCTTCCAGGTTTCAATAAACTGAAAAACACATTAACACTCTTGCGCCTGTGCTCTTCTGTCTTATAGTGATGTCCTTGTGAGGAGGCTCCACAGTGCTGGAAAGTGTGGGGTAAGGAGGAAGATAGATGTTTTTTGCCCGTGTGGGCAAACTTATTAACCGCTCTGATTCTCAATTGCCTTATCTGTATGTAACAGGCATAATACCTCAGAGGACTGGTTGAGGGTAAAAAGAAATGTATGTAAAGCATGTCAATGTAGTAGGCCATTCTTATCTTTCCCATCTTTGCACAGAGAACCTCTGTCATCCTTCCTTAGCCTTGAGAAAGGATATTTCTGAGGTTTGACATAACTCGTAACTCATCCTTTTTTCTCTCACATAAGAAGTCATTTATGTCATTTCTAAGCCAATGTTAGAGAGATAAGCACATCGATGTACTTTGTAACTTTTTTTCTGTATGGATTTGATAGTCCTTTTCCTTAGAAAATAAATTTTACCATCTATTTATTAAAAATAGTGGATAGTATACCATGCCAGACAATCTCTTTGACCCCATTTTTCTATCCTTTCTGTCTTCAAGGGCTTTGAAGCAGTTCCAAAGGGAGGGGACCATGAATCATTGCCTTCCCGTACATGCATTTTGAGTTGTGAAATTGCATTTGAAAATAGCCTTGTATTGTTTCAGTTCACAATAGATAAAGCATGAGTTTCCATCAACCTCATGATCTTTTTGGTTCTCTGGGTACTCCTGCTTCATCTAAGGATTCTCTGTCTTTAGGTTTGAATAAGGTCCTAGTGAGAGCAAGCTAGTGGAAGATCATGTATTCTACATATAAGGTACTGACCTCAACCAACCATGAAGGACAAAGCTGAGTGGGCACAGAGATTTTGGACCTAGGACTAATCTTAGGTGCTTTTATCGGAAAGAGAGGAGCCAGCCCCTCAAATGAGGCTACGTCCTCCTATCACTATAGAAATCATCTCTCATTTTTTTTTAAACATCCAGAGCAACCATATGACACAGCACAAAAGCTGTGGCAAATAGTGAAGTCCGGAGTTGGGAACCAGCTTTCAAAACATATAGCCAAGAGGTTAAATTTGCAGGCCCTAGAGCCTAACTGTTTGGATTTGAATCTATTTACAAATCATATAAAGCAGTTTCTTAACCTCTCTATGTAATCCATCACATTGTTAGTCAGGCATAATAATAACAGGACTTTCTGCTTTGGTTGTTGTGTGTTCTACTGTAGGTAGGATGTTTAGGGCACTGTGTGGCATGAGGTCACAGTCAGTGTTAGCTATCATTATCAAGTTTCTCCTTCCAACAATGTCAAATAAGACAAATGAGTGAGTGGGTCCCATGGGAGCAGGATTACCCAGACAGAAGTGTATTTGGATCTAGGGCAGACATGTTGGATTTTGAGATAAACAAGCAAGCTTACAAATTCTCAGTGAGCCTGCAGACTCAGGATCAAAACTGTAGCCATGTCAGCTGTACTGTATTTTGAGGTTTAACCTAATTAATTTGTTATGTCTAAGAGCAGTATATTGTCACAGGAGGTACTATAGAAAATTTCTTCACTGTGTATTTCTGTGATGATTCAGCAAGACATAATATAGAGGAAATATTTAGAACCGTGATTATAACTAAGGGTTTGATTATTTGGGTGGCTTTACCTTCCTTCTTTCCTTTCCTCCTCCCTCCCTCCCTCCCTCTGTCTGTCTCTCTTCACCCTTCCCTTGCCTTCCCATCACCTTCCCTTCACCTTCCGTCCCCTTCCCCTTGCCTTCCCTTGCCCTTCCCTTTCCCTTCCCTTTCCCTTCCCTTCCCTTCCCCTTCCCTCCCCTTCACCTTGCCTTCCCTTCCCTTCCCTCCCCTTCCCTTCCCTCCCCTTCTCTCCCCTTCCCTCCCCTTCCCTCCCCTTCCCTCCCCTTCCCTTCCCTTCCCTTTCCAAATTAGGGGAGGGAATTGTTTACTTATAATGTGGTGTTGTTCTAGCCAAAGATAGCTTATTTTGTCATATGCATTCATTCATCGTTTGTTGCATTAGTCAGAGGAACATGTGGAACCCAAATATAGTAGTCAAAATAAGTTCAGCCCATAGATGGAAGCCAGGATGCATGACAATAAAATGTGCTAAAGAGATGATATCTTATTGGGACGTGTGCCTTGGCTGAGCCTATACATTTTTTCCCTTTTTTTCCCCTCATTTTAAAGCTTTAGTTCTCTTTTTAAAAAATAGTCTTTTTAATTTTATATGAACTGCTACAGTGCAGCAGAAGGTCTGTGGGTTTTGAAATTAGAGAGAATTAAGGTCAAATGCAAGGTCTGGTACTTATCTGGACGAGTTATATAAATTCCTAAAGCATCACTGTCAGTGTCTGTAAAATGTAGCAAATGTCTGATTACCAGGATTGCTTTAAGGATTAAACACATAAGGAAGATGCTGGTGTCTATAGCACTATCTACATAGGATGACGTATAAACATGGGCTTCCTCTTGTTGTTTTAAGCTGTATCTACATAGGATGACGTATAAACATGGGCTTCCTCTTATTGTTTTAAGCTGTGAAAGACCTGTGAGTTGAGGCTGTGCCCATGCTGTGTTTGTTGCTCAATGGCATTTGCCTATGTCTGTTTTATGACCTGAATGTTACAATAATGACACATCTCAGGGCCTAGTTCCTATTTCCGGATTCTGGGACCAATGATCAACTTACGGAATGATATGCAAAAAATATTTTTGACTGATTATATGTCTTTTGGATAGTGATAATAGTCTTTTTGTGTTTTATAACTTATTGACTGCGATTTACATGTAATTTGATAAGGTACTTTCACATATTGGAAAAATGATTCATATGAAAACTATTTGAAGTTGGGGGTGTAAATGTGTACAGTTGAAAAATCTGCATCTGTACCCTGGAATCCTAGGTCTGGAAAAGACTTTTGAGAATTTTTATTCTGTCTTCTAAAATTTGCATACCATTCACTGTGGACCCCCAAAAAGCTGAGGGGAGCTATAGCAAGGGAGCCTACAGCCTACATATGCTCTAAACATGTTTTGTGGAACATCTAGCCCATCCCCCACTCACCCCTCTCCATCAACCCTCAGTTTGTTCTCTATCATTAAGAGCCTCTCATTATTTTTCCCACTGTTGGATATTCATTTGCTTTGTTTCTTAAATTCCACATATGAGTGAAATCATACATTTGTCTTTCTCTGGCTGACTGATTATCTCTGGCACCTAGTATAATACACTCTAGTTCCATCCATGTTGTTGCAAAAGCAAGATTTCATTCTTTTTGACAGCTGAGTAATATTCCACATCTTCTTTGTTCATCAGTCAGTGGACATTTGAGCTTCTTTTCATAGTTTGGCTATTGTTGGTAATGCTGTTAAAAACATTGGGGTGCATGTACCTCTTCAAATCTGTATTTTTATATGCTTTGGGTAGATAATTGGCAGTACAAGTACTGGGTTGTTGGGTAGATCTGTTTTAACTTTTTGAGGAACCACTGTTTTCCAGAGTGTTTTCCATTCCATAGGCTGCCTTTTAGTTTTGTTGATTGTTTTCATTATTGTGCAGAAGCTTTTTATCTTGATGTAGTCACAACAGTTTATTTTTGCTTATGTTTCCCTCGCCTCCAGCAATGTGTCTAGTATGAAATTGCTACAGCTGAAGTCAAAGAAGTTGCTGCCTGTGTTCTTCTCTAGGATTTTGATGGTTTCCTGTTTCACATTTAGGTCTTTCATCTTTTGAATTTATTTTTGTGTATGGTGTAAGGAAGTGGTTTCTTTCTTCTGCATATTGCTGTCTGGTTTTCCCAGCACCATTTGTTGAAGAGATTGTCTTTTTACCACTGGATATTCCTTCCCTTTGTTAAAGATTAGTTAGTCATATAGCTGTGGGTCCATTTCAGGGTTTTCTATTCTGTTCCATTGATCTATGTGTCTGTTTTTGTGCCAGGACCATATCCTCTTGATCACTACAGCTTTATAATATAGGTTGAAGACTGGAAGAGTGACACCTTTGCCTTTGTGTTTCTTTTTCATAATTGCTTTGGTTATTTGGGGTCTTTTGTTGTTACATACAAATATTAAGACTGTTCTAACTCTGTGAAAAATGCTGTTGGTATTTGATAGGCATTGCATTACATGTGTGAATTGCTTTGAGTATAATAGACCTTTTAACAATGTTTGTTCTTTCAATCCATGAGCATGGAAAATTTTTCCATTTCTCTGTGTCCTCTTCAATGTCTTTTATAAACATTCTATAGTTTTCAGTGTAAAGATCTTTTACCTCTCTGGTTAGGTTTCTTCCTAGGTAACTTATGGTCTTTGGTGCAATCATAAATGATATCAATTCTTTGATTTCTCTTTCTGCTGTTTCATTATTGGTGTATAGAAATGCAACAGATTTCTGTACATTGATTTTATATCTTGTGACTTTGTTGAATTCATATATTGATTCCAGAAATTTTTTTGGTGGAGGCTTTTGGGTTTTCTACATAGAGTATCATGTTGCCTGTGAATACTGGAAGTTTGATTTCTTCCTTGCCAGTTTGGATGCCTTTTATTTATTTTTGTTGTATGATTGTTGAGGGTAAGACTTCCAGTACTATGTTAATTAGTAATGGTGAGAGTGGACATCCCTGTCTTGTTCCTGATCCTAAGAGAGCTTTCAGTTTTTCCCCATTGAGGATAATATTAGCTGTGGGTCTTTCATATATGGCCTTTATAATGTTGAGGTATATTCTATCTATCCCTACTTTGTTGAGAGTTTTGTTTTGTTTTGTTTTATCAAGAATGTATGCTGTATTTTGTCAAATGCTTTTGCTATATCTATTGAGAGGATCATATGGTTCTTACCATTTTATTAATGTGGTGTATCATGTTGATTGATTTGCAAATATTTAATGACCCCTGCAGCCCAGGAATAAAGCCCACCTGATTGTGGCAGATAACTTTTTTAATATACTGTTGCATTAGATTTGCTCGTATCTTAATGAACATTTTTGCATCCATATTCATTAGGGATATTGGCCTCTAATTCTGCTTTTTAGTGGGGACTTTGTTTGGTTTTGGAATCAAAGTAATGCTGACCTTGTAAAAGGAGTTTGGAAGTTTTCCTTCCATTTCTATTTTGTGGAACAATTTTAGAAGAATAGGTATTAACTGTTCTTTAAGTGTCTGGTAGAAATCCCCTAGGAAGCATCTGGTCCTGGACTTTTGTTTGATGGAAGATTTTTAATTACTGATTCAGGTTTTTGGCTGGTTATAGTTCATATTTTCTATTTCTTTCTGTTTCAGTTTTGGTAGTTTGCGAGTTTCTGGAAAATTTTCAATATCTTCCAGATTGGGCATTTTGAGGCATATAATTTTTCATAATATTCTATTATAATTGTATTTCTGTGGTGTTGGTTGTGATATCTTGACTTTCATTCATGATTTTATCTATATGGATCTTTTTTCTTTTCTTTTTGATAAGGCTGAGGAGGGTTTTATCAGTTTTATTAATTCTTAAAAAGAACCAGCTCTTTTTTATTGATATATTCTACTGTTTTTCTTTTGTTTGTTTGTTTTTTGCTTTCATTTATTTATTTTAAAAGTTTTTCATGCTTATTTATTTTTGAGAGAGAGAGACAAAGTGTGAGTGGAGGAGAGAGAGAGGAAGACACAAAACCAGTAGCAGGCTCCAGGCTTGAGCTGTCAGCACAAAGTCCGATGTGGAGCTCGAACTTAAGCTGTGAGCTCATGATCTGAGCTGAAGTCGGACGCTTAAACTACTGAGCCAACCCCTCTATCATTTATTTCTGCTCTAACCTTTATTACTTTCTTCCTTCTGCTGGCTTTAGACTTTACTTGCTATTCCTTTTCTAACTCTTTTAGGTGTAAGATTAGATTGTGTATTTGAGACTTTTCTTGCTTTTTGTGGTAGACTGGTATTGCAATATACTTGTGTCTTACCTATCTTTGCTACATCCCAAAGATTTTGGACTGTTGTGTTTTCATTTTTGTTGGCTTCCATGTACTTTTAAATTTTCTTCTTTAATTTCCTGGTGAACCTATTCATTCTTTAGACTCCACTGTGGTCTTTCCAAATTTTTTCTTGCGGTTGACTTCAAATTTCATAGCATTGTGGTATGAAAATATAAATGGTATGATCAATATTTTTGTACTTGTTGAGGGCTGATATGTATCCCAGTATGTGATCCATTTGGGAAAATGTTCCATGCACACTCAGAAAGAATGTGTATTCTGCTGCTTTAAGATAAAATGTTCTGAATGTATCTATTAAGTCCATCTGGCCCAGCCACTGTTACCCTGCTTAGGTGATCTGTCCATTGCTGTAAATGGAGTGGTAAATTCCCCCATTATAATATTATTATTATCAATGAGTTTCTTTATGTTTGTTATTAATTGATTTATATATCTGGGTGTTTCACGTTGAGGTGTATAAATACCTCAAAAAAATAAGTATAAATACTTATAATTGTTAGATATTCTTGATGAATAAACTCCTTAATTATGATGTAATGTCCTTTTTCACCTCTTATTATAGCTTTTGTTTTAAAATCTAATTTGTCTGATATAAACATGCTAATCCGGCTTTCTTTTCACGTCATTGGCATGATAGGTGATTCTCCATCCCCTCACTTTCAATCTTCAGTTGCCTTTAGGTCCAAAATGAGTCTCTTGCAAGTGGCATATAGATGGGTCCTTTTTCCCCCCTATTCTGTTACCCTATATCTTTTGACTTGAGCATTTAGTCCATTTACAAAAGAGTGAATACTGAAGATATGAATTTAGTGCCATCATGTTACCTGTAGATGTGTTCCTGGGGATGTTCTCTGTTTCTTTCTTGTCTTTGTTGCTTTTGGTCTTTTACCCCCTTGAAAGAGTCCCCTTTGATATTTCTTACAGGACTGGTTTAGTAGTCGTAAACTCCTTTAGTTTTTCTTGTCTGGGAAATCCTTCATCTCTCCTATTTTGAATGACAACCTGGCCGGATGAATATTATTGGCTGCATATTTTTCCCCATTCAGTATGTTGAATATATCATGTCATTCCTTTCTGGCCTGCCAAGTTTGTGTGGACAGATCTGTTGCAAAGCTGATCTGCCTTCCCTTACAGGTTAAGGTCTTTTTTCCCTTGCTCCTTTCAGGATTATTCCTTGTCTCTGTATTTTGTGAATTTGACTATGATATGTCTTGTTGATGGCTGGCTTTTGTTAAGTTAAATGAAAGTTCTTTGTGCTTCTTGGATTTCAATGTCTGTGTGTTTCCCCAGATTAGAGAAGTTTACAGCTATAATTTGCTCAAATAAACTGTCTGCTCCCTTTTCTCTCTTCCTCTTCTGGGACTTCTATGATATGAATGTTATTACACTTCAAGAAATTCTGACTTCTTTAAGTCTACATTTATGATGCAATACTTTTCTTTCCCTCTTCTTCTCAGCTTCATTATTTTCCATAATTTTATCTTCTGTATCACTGATTTCATCCAACTTTGTTATCATGGCATCCATGTTGTTTTGCATTTTGATTATAGCATTTTTTATTGTAGCAGAACTAGATTTTAGTTCTTTTATCTCTGCAGTAGAGATTTTGTAATATCTTCTATGCTTTTCTGAAGCCCAGCCAGTACCCTCATAACTGCTTTATTTATTTTTTTTTAATTTTAGTTCAGGCAGCTTACTTATCTGTATTGATTAAATCCCTGGCCATTGCTTCTACTTCTTGTTATTTCTTTTGATGTGAATTCTTCTGTCTTGACATTTTTTCCAGAAAAAAAAAAAGCTAGCTTCTAGATGTGTTTGGTCTGCTTTTTAAAAGATGCTACATTCAAAAAATAAAAATTAAAGGGGCGCCTGGGTGGCTTAGTCGGTTAAGCGTCCGACTTTCGCTTAGGTCATGATCTCGCAGTTCGTGGGTTTGAGCCCCGCGTCGGGCTCTGTGCTGACTGCCGGCTCAGAGCCTGGAGCCTGTTTCAGTCTGTGACTCCCTCTCTCTCTGACCCTCCCCTGCTCACGCTGTCTCTCTCTCTCTCTCCTAGAAATAAATAAAACATTAAAAAAACTTTTTTTCAAAAAATAAAAATTAAAAATATATAAAAATTAAAATTAAAAATGAAAATAAAATAAATATAAAATGAAAATAAAAATGAATCTAGATCCTATTTCCCCTAGAGCTGACGCTTTGCAGTACTCTATGATCTGTAAACTTGGTGCATGTGAGGGGAGATTCTCAGGGATATTTGCCCTAGAGATGTGGCTGCAGAGCTCAGGGGAGTGGGGCTTTGTGTAACTGGCTCTGGTTTCCACTTGGTGGTGCGTTTGAGCTCACTGAGGTCTGCTGTGGTGATGGACAGGGGACAAATGACCTAGCTCTGTTCTCTAGGCCCTGGAATAGATTAGTTGGGACTGCCACTCTTTAGGAAGTCCTCACAGAAGAGCAAATAATCATCCCTCTCATGTCCCTGGTTTCCACCAGATCCCTGTCTTCACCCTCTATGTGTCCAAGCTTCCTACTTGTCAGGTGGCACAGTACTCCTGTGTTTTATCTCAGGTGCATGATTGGGTTTCTAAGCTTTAATTTTAGGGACTTGTGAAGTACAGCCTATGCTGGTCCTTTGGGCAAGGGTCTTGCCGCTCTTTTGCCATTTGCCAGTCCATCCCAGGAAAGTGCTTGCACTGCTGAGCAGTGGTTCAGAGTTTATGGCAAAGTGCAGCAGAGAGCTGGCACCAAGTCTTACCGCTCTCAGCCAGTATCCCTGCTCCGAAACCTAGAAACAGTGCAGCATGTTGGTGCCACCCAGTCTTCTGTCTTAGTAGAGTCCTTGCTGCCACTCCCAAATTCACTCCAGGCAGGGGAACCGTTTTGTCCCGTGTGACCCAGGCTATCCTCCGACCACACTGCCTGCTCCTGTGTTTCTGCCCTCCTTCCCCACAGGAGCACTGCTAAGCCAGCCAGACACGATCCTGGCAATGGCGGTCTTCTAAAACTTCATGTTTTGAACTCTGGTATTTATAATAATTTGCAACAATAGTCTTTCTCCTTAAATAGAGCTCCCTCCCTTCTGCAGCACCTGTAGTTCTTAGCTCCCCCAAATCAATACTCTGTAGCCTCTAAGTTCCACAGGTTGTTGGATGGTCGTTTTTCTAATTGTAGACTTACAGTTTTGTTCTCTCAGTCCCTAGATCAATTTCTTGTGTGTTCAGAACGATTTGATATTGATCTAGCTGTGTTTGAGGGACAAAGCAAGCTTTGGGTCCACTGCCCCTCCATCAGCTTAACTCCTTCCTGATGAATGATATTTTCACAGCACACTATACTTTTTCTGGTTTATGTAGATATTTATGGAATTAATAAAAGCAGAGATACATAGAAGATTTTTTTTTTTAATGTGAAAATCTCTGTCAGTGGTTCCTAAATGTGGTGATAATCATACCAGTGCAGGGTAGTGGAGAGGGGCCTATAAAACACTTTACTGTATAAAATAATTTATAATTATCATATGGCCTGGAAATCATACACCTTATCTGAATCCTTCCTTTTCTTATAAGAAAACTTAAGCCTAAAAGATGAAGTTAATTTTTTGAGGTGTCACAGCTAAATAAGGGTTGGGTCAGAATCTAGAAAACATGTGGCTTCATACAAGTCCAATGTCCTTTCTACAGCTACCTCAAATTTCTTAATTAAACTTTTGATTTTGATATAATTATAGACTGACATGCAGTTGAAAGAAATGATATAAATGATCTTGTGTATCCTATGCCCGTTTTCCCCCAACGGTAACATTTCAAATGACAGCATAATAAAATAACCAGCATACTAACATGATACCATAAACTGTTTTTTGTGCAGATACTTGGAGTTAACTTATATTTGTATGTGTATGTGTGTGTCTTTTGTACTACTCAATTTATCACAATTGTATATACACCTGAGTCACGATACAAAAGTTTCATCACCACAAGGGTTCTTGCTGTTGTGCTTTGATAACCATCCCAATCTCTCTCTCACCCCTAATTCTAGCAAGCAGTAAGTTGTTCTCCATTTTTTTAATGTTTATTTATTTTTTGAGAGAGAGAGAAAGAAAGAGAGAGGGAGAGAGGTAGAATGCAAGTGCAGAAGGGACAGAGAGAAGGAGAGATGGGATCAGAAGCAGGCTCCAGGCTCTGAGCTGCCAGCACCGAGCCAGTGGGGCTTGAACCCATGAACTGTGAAATCATGACCTGACCTGAAGTCGGACACTTAACTGACTGAGCCATTCAGGTGCCCCAAATTGTTCTCCATTTTTGTAACTTTGTCACTTCAAGAATGTTATATAAATAGAATTTATGGTGTGCAGCCTTTCAGGATTTAGCCTTTCAGTATCATTCTCTTGAGACTGATATAAGTTGTTATGTGTATCAATAGTTTCTTTTTAAATTTCTGAATAGTGTTCCCTGGTATGGAGTTACCATAGTTTGTGTAACCATTCACCCACTGAAGGACATCTGGATTGTTTCTTGCCTTTGGCCTTTACCAATAAAGCCAATTTTATTTTTTTTGTATGAACAGAAGTTTTTTATTTCACTAGGATAAGTTTCAAGATTGCAATTGCTGGATTATACGGAAGTTGCTTATTTAGTTCAGATTAGTTTTTGTTTATATTTTAATAGCTTTATTGAGATATAATTCACATACCATACAATTCACCTATTTGTCTGAAATTAAGGTTATAAAATTAAGAAAAAAAGCCTCCACAATTTACCCATTTGAAACCTATAATTCTGTATCTTTTAGTATATTCATGTAGTTGTGCATTCATCAACACATTCAAATTTAGAACATTTTCATTACCTGTAAAAGAAACACTACCCTCCCAGACATCACCCCAAATCCCTCCCAATTCCTCAAGCAGTAGGTAACCACTAATGAACTTTCTTATTTCTATAGATACACCTATTCTTGGACTCCCATGTAAGTTAATCATGAATTATATGGTCACTTGTGATTTGCTTATTTCACTTAGCATAGTATTTTCAAAGTTCATCCATGTTGAAGAGTGTATCAGGTTTTTAAAGGTGTCGAATACTATTCCATTTTATGTATACATACATCTTTGGGTATACATTGGGATTGTCTGTATTTGTGGTTATTATGTATAATATGACTAGGAATATTTGTGTACAAGTTGTTATGTGGATAAGTTTTCACTTATCTTGGATATACTTGGAATGGGAATTGTTGGATTGTATGGTAACTCTGATATTTATCCATTTGAAGAGTTGCCAGACTGTTTTCCCAAGCAGTGGTAACATTTTACATCCTCACCAGCAGTGTGTGAATGTTCCCATTTCTGCACTTTCCCATCAGCATTTGTTGTTTTCTGTCATGTTGATTACAATTGTCCTAGTGAATATGACATGATGACTTGTGGTTTGGAATTGCATATCCCTGATGGTTAATGATGCTGAACATTTTTTCATGTACTTACTGGCTATTCATATATATTCTTTGGAGAAATATCTATTGAGATCATTCATACATTTAAAAAATTGGATCATTTGTCAATTATTGGGTATTAATTATTCTGTATATATCCTGGGTACAAGGGCTTTATCAGATATATGGTTTGCAAAAATGTTTTCTCATTCTGTGGACTTCTTTTCAATTTCTTGATGGTGTCCTTTGAAGTAAAACATTTTTAATTTTGATAATGGCCCATTTATTTTAACTTTTGGGACTTGTGTTTTTTTGGTGTGTGTTCTGTCTAAGCAATGTTTCCTTATTATCCAAACTCATAGTTAGGTTTCTGATGCATTTTGAGTTAAATATTTTTCAATGGTGTGAAGTAAGGGTCTTTCTTTTGTATGCTCCACGGCTTCCCCCTTCCTGCAGATGTTTGAACTTAGAACTTTCAACACTGTGTTAAATAAGAGTGTGAGAAGAGCTATCCTTGATTGTTCATCTCAGGGGGAAGACATTAGGTTTCTCAGCATTAAATGTACTGTTGGTTGGAAATTTTTGTAATGTGCTTTCTTTGTTTAAAGTATTTCCTGTTTCTAGATTGCTTAGAGTTTTCCCCTCTCGCTCCATGAATGTGGGTTGAGATTTGTTAAATGCTTCTTATGCCCATTAATACAGTCAAACCACTTCTCTTTTTTATCCTGTTGATATGGTAGATGTAATGATTGAATTTTCCATGTTGAATTCACTTTTCAAACTGGGAATGAATCCCACTTAATCGTAGTGTACAATTCTTTTTATATGTTGTTTGATTCAACTGGTTCTTATTTGGTTGATGCCTTTTGTATGTAAGTTCAAGGAAAATATTTGAAAATAGGTTTTCTTTTTGTTCATTCTTTGGTTTTGCCATCTGTTTAATACTGGCTTTATAAAATGAGATATGGAAGTGATTGTATAAAATTGCTGTTAATTCTTCTTTAAGTGTTTGGTAGATTCCAAAGTGAAAACATTTGGAACTAAAGATTTTATGGGGGGGATTTTAAATTATGATTTCAAATTATGTAGTGACTATAGAACTATTTATATAGTTCTATATATAGAATAAACTATTAGCTATCAATTTTAGTTCAATTCTTATAATTTGCAGTTTAAAAATAATTGATCCATTTCTCCTGATTTGTCAAATTTCTCAGCATAAAATTACTTATACTGTTCCATTATTTGATATTTTCAGCATTAGTACTGATAAACCCCATTTCACTTCTGCTATTGGTCATTTGTCAGCTTTGCTAGTGGTTTATTATTATTATCATCAGCTTTTCTAGTGGTTTATATTATTTATTTTTTAATGTTTATTTATCCTTTGAGAGAGAGAGAGAGAGCATGAGCAGGGGAGGAGCAGAGAGAGACACACACACAGAATCTTAAGCAGGCTCCAGGCTCTGAGCTATCAGCACAAAGCCTGACATGGGGTTCCAACCCATAAACCACGAGATCATGGCCTGAGCCAAAGTTGGATGCTTAACTAACTAAGCCACCCAGGCACCCTTATTATTATTATTAAAATTTTCTTAATTGTTCCTCTGTTTTAAATTTCCTTTTTTTCTGCTCTTACTCTTGTTATTTAATTTCTACTGATTGATTCTGGTTTTTTTTTCCTTCCAATTTTGAAAGAAGGACAATGATTATTGAGTTAAAGTCTTTTTATTTCTGGGGTGTCTGGGTGGCTCAGTCAGTTACATCCAACTTCAGCCCAGGTCATGATCTTACAGTTCGTGGGTTCCAGCCCACATTGGCCTTTGTGCCTCGGTGCCTGGAGCCTGCTTCAGATTCTCTCTCTCTTTCTCTCAAAAATAAATAAACATGTTAAAAAAGGATCTTTTTCCTGAGGAACCTCCACACTGTTTTCCAGAGGGGCTGTACCAGTTTACATTCCCACCAACAGTGTAGGAGGGTGCCCGTTTCTCCACATCCTCGCCAGCATCTAGAGTTCTCTGATTTGCTCATTTTAGCCACTCTGACTGGCGTGAGGTGGTATCTCAGTGTGGTTTTGAT